>NC_142688.1:4233333-4535000 GCF_056320005.1 Nelumbo lutea
TGTGTATCCAGTCCACCCCTCCCAACACCCCAGATAGCTAGGACCAACAATGGGTAATGGCCTTCTAGTTAGGGATGAGGCTACAAACAGTATCCGTTTGTCCAAATATAAATTTTAATGTAATCTGGTTAAAGGTGATCTGGATTTGAACCATTTATAATTGGATAAAATGTCAATCCAATATACCCCTACCCAATCCAATAGTATTTATTAGTGAAGTTGGCTTGAATGTTTTATGTTTACTAAAGAGCCTTAGGTTCAAGTCTTATATAAGATATTTTCCATTCATTCTGTTCATGATAATACAATATCAAGGTAATTATTAGTTCATTTTATTAATAATATATAACATTTTGCTCTTTTTTAGTTCAATTTATTAATTCTATTCAATATCAGAACTGGAATCCAAAACTGATTTAAATCCAATGGGTAAGATTCAATTCAAATCCAAATTTTAACATATTAAATTCACATCTAGGTATATCTGATTCAATCAGATCAGTTAGCAGCCCTAGTTAGGGAGCTTTATATGGGGTTTCTAGGAATGCACAATTTGACACAAGGAGAGGAGTCAACAGCAATTGTCACATCTTTTACTGCATATTTATAGACTTTATTAAATCATATGAAATTGCAAAGATATTAAGTGCTTTTTCATGTATCATAAACATCTTAAGATTAGAGCATATTTTTGTATAGCCAACTAAACAATGTATTGCCAAAGGAGGCAGTGATTTAAAGGGCACGCCTGACTAGACAATGCATTGCCAAAGGAGTTAAGGAGGTCAAATTTATTAGTCATCATCTCACAACATTGACGACACCGTGATCTGCTCAGGCATCACAAAAGTGACAAATTGCACTATTTTTTATCTGTGGTTGTTAATGTAACTAGATTGTGAAAAAAGAAAGATAAAATGTACAATGGTGTCTGTGTGTGCCTAGCAACCCTTTAGAAATAAATGGATATGTCCATAAAAAAAATGTCATATTATTTCAAATAATTAAAGATAGACAGAGCGAAAAAACTTTTAAGTAGATTTTGCATTGACTAATTGACCTAGCTAAGGTTTAGTTGTCCCAGTTGACTGCATCATGTGTAAAAATTTGTTAGGGTTGAAGTCAAATAGTCATCATCATCATCCATAACATATCCCGACCATATGAAACCGGCTACATGAACCCTGTTTCACCAATCCGTTCTATTCAACACCATATCCACCGTTAAATTATTAGTGCTTAAATCATTTTTAACTACTTCCACCCATATTTTTTTTTGACTACCCCAAGCTCTTCTAGCCCCTTCAATGTGTAACAAATCACTTCTTCTAACCGGCATAGTTGGTGGTCTTCTATGGATGTGCCCAAAACATCTTAGTCCACTCCCTCTCATTTTATCACCTATTGGAGCCACCCCTAGGTTCTTACAGATAACTTCATTCCTAATCCTATCTTTTATAGTTTTTCCACTCATCCATCTTAGCAGTCGCATTTTTGTGACATTCATTTTCTGGACACTTTTCTTGATTGCCCAACACTCTACTCCATACAACATAGCTGGCCTTACAACTGTTCTATAGAATTTTTCTTTTAATCTAAGTTGCATTCGCCTATCACAAAAAAGTCTAGATGCATCCTACTCTAATTCTTGGGTGGCATCCTTCTCAATCTCTCCCTTGTTATGGATTATTGAACCAAGGTACCGAAAATGATCACATTGAGTTATATCTTGGTCTCCAATCCTAAGTGTATCTTGATTTACACTCCTATTATTACTAAATTTTCATGTTGTATACTTTGCTCTAGTCCTACTTATTTTAAAACCTCTTCTTTCTAAGGCATTTGTCCATAAGCTTAACATTGCATTTAATCCCTCATTAGTTTCATCAATTAAAACAACGTCATCCACAAACAACATGCACCATGGAACTTCCTCTTGAATATGTTTAGTCAATTCATCTACGATCTGTGCAAATAGATAAGGGTTGTGTCGAACCTCGGTGAACAATTGAAAATCCATAGTAATCGTAAAATCTGGAAAATCTGAAGGCTCTCCCACTAATGATCTAACTTTGGTTGTTGCCCCCTCATATGCCTTTTCTAGGTTAATGAAAATCATATGAAGATCTTTCTTCATCACTCTACACTTTTCTATCAATCGTCTCAAAAGAAATTTAGCTTCCATGGTTGATCTCCCTAGCATAAAGCCAAATTGGTTCTCTGAAACACTTGTTTCAAGTCGTAATCTTTGTTCAAGTATTGTCTCCCAAAGTTTTATAATCCCCCGATAATTATTACAACTTTGTATATCACTTTTTTTTCTTAAATATAAGCACCATACTGTTGTTTCTCCAATCATCAAGTATCTTCTTTTCCTTCACTATCTTATTAAATAGCTTGGTTAACTATAACAAATCCACCTCTCCCATAGCTTTCCATACTTCTATTGGAATCCCATCAAGTCCTAATGCCTTTCCCTTCTTCATCTTATTTAGTGCCTTTTTTATTTCAACAAGTCTAACCCTACAAGGTATGTATTATTTTTAACACTACTAGTATTGCTAAACTCTCCTATATTAACACCCTCTCCTTGTTCATTTAATAATTTTTTAAAACTGTTTTCTATCTTTATTTGATTTCCTCATCTTTTACCAAGACTCCTTGTATCTTCATCTCTAATGCACCTAACACAGTTTAAATTTGTCTTTCCTTCTCTTAGTTTTGTTAATTTATGCATTGCAATTCCTCCCTCATTAGTGCCTAATTTATGGTAAAAGCTCAGCAAAATCCTTACTTTTAACATCATTCACTTTCTTTTAACTCCTTTTCTTATGGTTTTATATTTTTTCCAGTTTTCTTCATTCCACCACCAAGTTTTTTTAGTACTTTGCCACTATTCTCCCAAGACATCCTTTTTTTTGTTAAAATAGCAGCTTTCAAGCTTTTTCTTTCTCCAAGGGACCACAGAACGGAGGATAACCCATAAAGCCCCCAACCCAAGTGTAGGTGGGATTTGATCCCAAGTCTCCACTACAAGTCTACAACCAATAGGAGACCTTATTAACAAGCCAATTGGCACAGTTGGCACTTGGCACCTTGCTCTCCTAAGACATCCTTTGCTACTTTCTTTATATTGTTTGCCATCAAGCCAAATATCATTAATATTTCTATCTAAATTCCATTTCCTTTATATTATCAATTTGTTTCTCAATTGAGCTAGCTTTTCTCCTTTCAGGATTTCCCACCTAGTTCTTGGACACCTACTTTCTTTAATATTTCTCTACCATTTCCTAATGCAAATATCTACCACCACTAGTCTATGCTAAGCTTTAAGTGTTCATCACTCTTTTGGCAAAAGATGTTTACAATTGTCATATCATAAGCTACTGCAAAATCTAATATTGTACCTCCTGAATTATTCTTCTCCCCAAACCGAAATCCTCCATGCACCATATGATATCCTACACTTTGTCTCCTTACATGCCCATTTAAGTTTCCTCCTAATAAAAATCTTCTTTTCATTTGAAATTTCTTGGATCAAACCTTCTAAGTTTTCTCAAAATTGTCTTTTAATGTTTTCTTCTAGACCCACTTGAAGTGCATAAGCACTAATTATGTTAACAATTCCTCACCTAAAACAAGTTTAATATTAGGGATTATAGTTGATAAGGGCAACTTTTGGGCTGACCCTGTTAGAGGAGAATTTCAGACCTCAGTTGTGGAGGTTTTTGGTGAGGGGGATCAGGTTGTTGCAAGGGCTGAAAGGAGTGAACAGGTGAAAATATATAATAAAATGAGGGAGGCAAAAAAGAATAAAGAAAAGAAAAAAAAAGGTCAGAGGTGGAAAGATTAATTTGTAACATAAACGGGAATTTAGAGTTTAGTGGTAGAGACAGGAGAAAAGGCATGAAGTAAGGAGTTGTGGTTTATTGCTAAGGGATCTCTATTGATTTGTGCCTTTGAGGATAGTTAGCTGGAATGTTAGGGGTCTAGGGAGTGCAAGAAAAAGGAGGGTGATTAAGGATTTACTTAGAAAGGAAAGAGCTGACGTTGTTATGTTGCAAGAAACAAAGTTGTCAGATCTGGACAGAATATGGGTGAGGAGTGTGTAGAGGTCTAGACGTGTAGGATGGACTTCAGCCCCATCTTGGGGAGCCTCAGAGGGGATTGTCACTCTCTGGAAAGATGATGTAGTAGAGGTAGTGGAGGAATTAATAGGGAGGATCTCAATTTCCATCAAATTTAAGAATGTACACTTGGGTGTTAACTAATGTCTATGGTCCCAGTAATTATAGAGAAAGGAATGACATGTGGGAGGAATTGTATGCAACTCAGGGTTTGTGGGAAGGTCTATGGTGCTTGGGAGGGGATTTCAATGTGATAAGATTTTCGGAAGAAACTAATAATTCCCAATAAACCATCACAACTAGCATGAGAAAGTTTAATAGCTTTATTGCTGATTGTGAGTTAAAGGAGATCTCGTTACTGCAAACTCAATTTACTTGGTCTAATTTACAGGAAATTCCCTTGTGGCCGAAATTGGATAGATTTATCTTTTATGTTGATTGGGAAAACTATTGGGGAAATTTGGTGTCTAGAGCTTTGCCTAGGGTAACCTCAGATCATTGTCCTATAAGAATAGGTGTGGAAGACTTTACCAATGGACCTAGACCTTTTAGGTTTGAAAATATGTGGCTAACCCACCCAGACTTTGTGAATAAAGTAAAGCTTTGGTAGAATGAGGAATTGAGGGGGATAAAATGGAAAGGGGTAAGATTTCACAAGAAATTGCAGAGGTTAAGAGCCAAAATAAAATATTGGAACAAGGAATTGGAAGACTTGAGGAGCAAAAAGTGAATCTAATCTCTAGGATAGAAGAGTTGGATGAAAGAGAGGCCCAATATAGAATGGAGGAGGGGGAGAGAGATTTGAGGGGAGAATTAAAGAATGACCTAGAAGAGGTCCTACTGTGGGAAGAAATAAGCTGGAGGCAGAAATCGAGGCATAGGTGGATTAAGAAAGGTGATGGAAACACTAAGTTTTTTCATGATGTAGCAAATGGGAGGAGGAGAAAGAACTTTGTGTCTAAGTTAGAGGTAGGGGGGAAGCATTCACTAATCAAAATGATATTGCCAGGAAGTTTGTAGATCATTTCAAATCAATTTACAAAAGACCCTTGGAAGAAAGGATGGAAATAGAAGGGGTAGATTGGCCAAGGTTGGAGGACAATCAGGTTAGATGGTTGGAAAGAAGTTTTGAGGAAGAAGAAATTAGGAAGGCGGTGTTTCTGATGGATGGATCCAAAGCTCCATGCCCAGATGGTTTTACAATGGCTTTTTACCAAGATTGTTGGGAGGTGATAAAATTTGATCTTTGTGAGCTTTTTAATGAATTTGCAGAGAAGCATATAGTCGGTCATGGCATTAATGCTACTTTCTTGGCCCTTGTTCCAAAGAAAGCTGATGCTATCCATTCTAAAGATTTTAGGCCAATTAGTTTGGTGACTAGTATCTATAAAATCCTAGCCAAGGTCCTATCTTTAAGGATTAAAGAAGTCCTTCCCTCCATTATTAGTCAGGCTCAAAGGGCTTTCATCCAAGGGTATTAGATAATTGATCAAAACCTGATTGCCAATGAATGTGTGGAAGAGATGAAGAGGTTCAAACAAAGAGGCTTTGTTTGTAAGCTTGATCTTGAGAAAGCCTATGACTTGGTGGATTGGTAGTTCCTACTGGAGGTTTTAAGGAGGTGTGGGTTTGGGGAAAGATTGTGCAATTGGGTATCTGGTTGTGTCTACTCTTGTCATTATTCCATCCTAGTAAATGGGGTGGTGAGAGATTTTTTTCCAGATAGTAAGGGTATTAGACAAGGGGACCCACTTTCAACTTTTCTCTTTACCTTGGTAACTAATATGTTCAATCGAATTATCACCATGGCTGATAGGGAAGATGTGATAAGGGGATGGAGAGTAGGCACAAACAGAATTCCAGTAACTCACCTTCAGTTTGCAAATGACTTGATGATCTTCTATGAGGGAGGCTTCGATGAGAAGGTGGAAAACATGAAAGAATTGATTAGAGATTTTGAAGGAGTTTCCAATCTGAAAATCAATCAAGGAAAAAGTTGCATAGCCGAAGTAAATCTAGACTTTGAGGAGATTGAGGCAATTGCGGATTGTCTTGAGTGTTCCATTTCTTCCTGGCCTTTGTCCTACTTAGGGCTTCCGTTAGGAGCAAACCCTAGGGAGAGTAGGTTCTAGACCCCAGTCTTGGAGAAGATCGAAAAGAGATTAGTAGTGTGGAAGAAAAATTATATCTCTTCGGGTGGGAGGATCACTTTGATAAAAACTACCCTCATGAATCTACCTAACTATTACCTCTCTGTCTTTAGGATACCGTCTAGGGAAGCAAAGAAATTGGAAAAATTGATGAGAGATTTTCTTTGGGAATCGAGAGAAGGTAAAAAATATCACTTAATTAATTGGGGGGTTGTGGGTAGAAGCAAAGAGGAAGGAGGATTAGGGCTCGAGAATATGCTCAAAAAGAACTCAGCTTTGTTAGGGAAGTGGCTGTGGAGGTGGCCTTTGGAGCGAGAGACTCTGGCACGAAGTAGTGAAGAGTATTCATGGAGGTTCAGAGAGTGCTTGGGATGTTGGTGCATCAAGGAAATTCCTCAGTTGGGTCAGGTATGATGCTTGTTTTGGTAATTCTATTCGGTTTTGAACGAACATTTGGGTTGGAGATCTCCCTCTAAAAGACCTTTTTCCTTCTTTGTACTCTGTTTCTTTGTATAAAAAAGAGGTGATCTCAAAATTCCTTCCGTCGATTTTAAATTTGTTAGCGTTGTCTTGGGATTTTGGTTTTCGTAGAGAGTTAAGGGATGAGGAAATTGAGTGTTTATCTACTCTTCTATGTCTCCTTGATAAGGTTTCACTGGATCCCTCGAAACCTGATAAAAGAATTTGGGCCATTCACCCCAATGGGTCTTTTCCTTGTAGCTCCTTTTTCAAGTTCCTCTGTCAAACTTCCTCTCAACAAAGTTTCCCTTCCAAAGAAGTCTGATGTAGACCCTCCCCCCAAGGTTATGGCTTTGTGTTGGGAAGTGTGGCACGGTAAAGTAAACATGATGGATAACCTACAAAAGAGAAGACTCGTCCTTTGTATTTCACCAAACTAGTGCATTCTTTGCAGATCTCATGGTGAGGATTGCAATCATCTATTTTTATCTTGTAGTGTAACTGCAAAGCTCTGGGCTTGGCTTCTATCTTTGTTTGCGTATAGTTGGGATATGCCAGCAGAAGTAAGCACAATCTTCAATCCTTCTTTTTTCTCTTGGCCCCATAAAAGAGGAAGGAAAATGTGGAGATGCACGCGAGCAGCATTGTTATGGACAGTATGGGAAGAAAGGAATGCCTGAATCTTCCAAGAAAAAGGGAGTAGTCAAGCCTTGAATGACTGCATTATGTCCAAGTCAATACATTGGTTAGATTCTAGAGTTATTTAACCATTTCTCTTTTACTGATTATTGGAAGGATTGGAAATTGGTAGCAGGTTGTTCCTCCTACAAGGTAAGGGTATTGACTAGCTGGGTCCCCCTTCCTCTTGGTTCTTTGAAGCTAGATTTTGATGGGAGTAGTCAGGGTAACCTGGGTCCCTCTAGGACGGGAGGTGTACTGAGGAATGAGGCTAGAGAGGTTGTCTTACTCTACTATGGCCCTTTAGGTGTTTGGAACTCTATCCGGGCATAACTGCTTGCTGCAATACAAGGAATACTTCTTGCAAAAGAAGTGGGCATGGAGTATCTTCTGATTGAAGGGGATTCTAAGACAGTGGTGGACTGGTTAAATAATCCGGAGGATGTCACTTGGGGCTACGAAAATGGGTTACAAGGGATAAATAGGGAAACATTGTTCTAGGCATGACTGTAACTCTTGTTTTAACATCAACATTCATGTAATTTCTGTTATAGTTCTTGTATTTGTTGTTAGGAGACGCGGCACCTAGCACTTCTAAAGGGATTTTCTTGTAACAAACCATTAATTTAATGGAAGATGAATCTATTTATCAAAAAAGGGCAACTTTTGGGCCCTAATATCAATAAAAGTAATTCTTTTAATATAATTTCTAAAATAGGTTAATTTTTTAAAAAATATATCAAATAAGGGCAGAAACACTGTTCATCTTCTTCCTCCTTCAAACCACTTCCGCCCTAGCCCCATGAACCTCAATGACCACCATCGATCAGCGCCGCTGCCGCCTCTACCCAACGTCGCTGCCTTTGCCCACCTCCGTCCCAACCCTGCGAATCTCAATGACTACCATCCACCAACACCGCCGCCTCCACCTCTACCCACCTCCAGCAACACCAATCTGACGACATGAGGTGGGCGGCAGTGGCTGGAGGCGTTTCCGGAGGTTGCTAAAGGCAGCACTGGTGGATGGTGGTCATTGAGGTTCATAGGGTTGGGCTAGGGTGGAAGTGGTTTGGAGGAGGAAGAAGATGAACAGTACTTCCGCCCTTATTTGATATATTTTTTAAAAAGTTAACCTATTTTAGAAATTGTATTAAAAGGATTACTTTTATTGATTTTAGGGCCCAAAAGTTGCCCTTATCAGCTATAACCCCTTAATATTATTCTATCCCCAAATCCTTTAACATCTATAGTTTCATTTTTTTAATCCTTATCTATTATCATCACTACACCATTTCTATTATTTACCTCTCCTGTATATCATAATTTGAAACCATTAATTTTTTTTGGCTCTTTTGCCCTTACATTTAGTTTCTTGTAGGCATGCAATACTAATCCTTCTCCTCTTCAATAGTGTTTGCTTTTTTTATCAATAACTCTGAAATCTTTCATTAATTAAGATGCTTTAATATACAAAAAGAAACAAAGAAATCAGCATAGAAGCTGACCCAAGACAGAATTACAAATGTGCCCAAAACATCTGTTCTTTGAACCCCTTGCTTTGCTAAGCTATCAGCCAAGCTGTTGGCCGATCTCCTAACCCAACCCACCTGAAACATATTTCTTGAAATCCATTTGAACCTTCTGAAATCATTCTTCAGCTGCCAGGTCACTCCTTCCCCTTTTTGCAACCTTCAATAGTGTTTACTAATTTCATAGTTTTTCCTGTTAATGTTCCTACAATCCAAGTGGTTAAACAAAGTCATGTTTCTTGGACTAGTTTCTTTACCTGCCCCTGTCCAAAAGGATGTGAGAACCCTTTCCTATTTGACACCACAACCGGGTGTTTCCATGACAGGTCACTTACGGGTCCAGCCCTAAATAGACCAGTTGGTTGACCGGGCAACTATTTCATAACACTGAATGTAAAGTTTCTAGAGCATACTCCAGATAAATCTGCCTAGAACTAAGAAATTCCTAATCAAATCTTGTTCCCTTCCGGTGCTTCTAAAAGAGAGTAACTAAACAAGGCTTGAAGACACAATCATCTATAGAGCATAACCAAACCGAGCTTGAATTTTCTCAATACAACTTTGTTGTTTTCAGCATCCACGTGAAAAAAAAAAATTGTCTCCTGGGGATAACCACATTTGATGCTTTGAAAAGGAATTATGACGCTTTCAGTTCCACCAAAATCAAGTTCTCTAATTCAGAAAATTAGAGTTGGAGTCGGCTCTCCAGCCCAGTTTTACTGCTGGAGAATTGTTTTCTGGCTATGTTTTATCTATGAGTGTTGGCTAGTATCAATCACGATTCATGAGTCAGAAAAACACAGGAGAGGAAAAACGAAGCTCAGCATAGACAAAGTCATACTGAGGGCAAGCATTCCTCACATACCTGGCAAAGAACATCGGTGGTGCCCTGACTTCCGCCTTCTGGTAAAAGCTTGACCCGGAATTTCTGCACTCCATTTTTCACGTCTTGTTGCGTATCTGCCTTTGGAACAGCCCTCACAATCTTAGTGGAAACCACTTGGTCCTTCCCACTCGAGAAGCTAGTGGACCTACCAAAATCGTCAAAAGCCGACCACGTAGATGATTGGGAGCCAGTTCCACGAGCACCGTATGGCTCCACCCTTCCACCATCGTAAGCATAAACACCCTCTCCAAGGCCATCGTCACGGAACCCACCCCGATCGTAACGAGGTTCCGTTCTCTTCTCGAAGAAACCTGACCCCAAATCGGATCGACTCCGGCCGTACATGCCTGCACCTCCATATCTACCAGAATTGTCATCAAAGTAACCTCCTCCGTGATCAAATTTCACGCCACTCTCGTAAGGGTTTTCATGTACGGGCGGTGAGGGTGATGCCGAAGAACCAAAGGGTCCATACGATGCGGAGTAGGGCGTTGGAAACGAGGAACTGGGACTGAGATTAGGGTTAGGGTTTGGAGGAGTCGACGGTGGAGGGGCGTAATTAGGAGCCGTCTGATGCTGATCATATGGTGGATAATACGATGGTTGCTGGGTTGGAGGTGCGTATAGAGCCTGTGGTTCTGGAGCAGATGGGAAGGAATGGAAGGTAGAAGGTTGAGAAGAGGGATTAAAGGACTGGAAGTTGGGGTTCTGTGCGTACGAAGGAGCAGTAGGGGGGAGACTGGGGACAGGTTCGGGATTCTGCGAATATGGAGGATATGTAGAGGAAAAGCCTGGAAAATCTGACGCAGGTGCAGAGCAGTTGGAGGAGAAAGGAGGAGCGGAGGCGTAGAGCGGAGGAACGGGATTAGACTGGAAATCAATAGGGTTAGGATTAGGGTTAGGGTTTTGAAGGTGGGGCTGGTGGTATTGGTAATAAGGAGTGCTGCTGTAATCTCCTTGTTGCATCTCCAAAGTCAGGACCTCCTCTTCTCCCAAAGAGAGATCGATGGAAATTGAAAGCTGTTCAGGGTTTTGGTTTGGTAGACCTGAGATGAGATGCAGAACAACTCTGGTTCGTCTCGTGGTATTGCGTTTCACTGTTTGTCGGAGGGAAAATTGAGGGATACGACTGGAATATAGCGTCGGTTCTTTTCGTGTCTGTTCTCTATGTAGATTGTCAAAAGTAAAATACATCGAAAGTTGGAAACCCGCCAAAAACCGTTAACAGTCCTAAGACCAGGAGGCTACGCACCATGTAGAATGTGTAGAAATTTGGAGAGCTCAACAATGCCAAAAGCCCGCAAAAAAAATGGCCAATCCACGAAACACGTTAAGGCTATAATAGAATACCCAGGCCCACTTCGAAAATGGATCTTTTATGCAGTTGCGTTTAAATCTAGCGAAAAAGCTTTTCAGCGTAAGAATTAGAGGTGATTCCTCATCTTATTTTTATTTTCAGCTTTTCAGCGTAAAAATTTAACAGTTTGAACGGTTTTGACTATTTTTTTTCTTTTTATCATAATAATTCAACCATTCGATAATTATATAATATAATTAGATATACATAATTATCTAATTATATAAATATATAATAGTTATTGTAAATATTGTTAATAACTAGATATTGAAGATTGGAATGGTTATGACCATTTTTTATTTTTTTATTTTTTTGTCATAATGGTCCAATCATTCAATAATTGTATAAATATATAATAGTTACTATAAATATAGTTAATAATTAGATATCGAACCGTTCGAACGGTTTTGACCATTTTTTATTTTTTTATTTTTTTGTTATAACGGTCCAACCATTCGATAATTATATAAGTATATAATAGTTATTATAAATATTGTTAATAACTAGATATCGAACCATTTGAACGGTTTTGACCATTTTTATTTTTTGTCAAAATGGTCTGATCGTTCGACCCGATAATCGGACCCCTAACCAGGTCAGTTTTAAAAACCATTATGTTATGTCATTCGAGCGTGTGACTCATACGACCCGAAAATGAAACCATTCTAACCACCAGTTTTCGAGTCGATGGTTCGACTATCCAATTCACACGGGTGGCCCATTCTAACAATAAAAAATAAATAAATAAAATAAAATATGGCCAAAAACCATTGAACGGGTCAAACGGGTTAATGGTTCAACCTCTCAGGTCAATGGGTCATTAACCGATTCAACGGTTTTTTGCCAGAGACTAGGATTGGGGTAAAACGGAACTGGTTGCTTGGACGATCCCCAATTAAAAATAATAATAAATAAATAAATGGATGACCCATTTTGACAAAAAAAATTTAGTGTATGAGGTCCATTAAGCAGTATCATACGTGTTATGTCATCCGAGCGTGTGACTTATCCGACCTGAAAATTGAATCATTTTGACCACCAGTTTTCAGGTCGATGGTTCGACTATTCGGTTCAAACGGATGGCTCGTTTTGACAACATAAATTAAAAAATAAAAGTAAAAAAAACAACCAAAAACCATTGAACGGGTCAATGGTTCGACTGCTCGGGTCAATGGGTCATTGACCGCTTCAACATTTTTTTGCTAGGGACTGAGATTAGGATAAAACGGAACTGATTGCCTAGATGGTTCCCAATTAAAAAAAATAAAAAATGGCCAAAAACTATTTTATGGGTCAATGAGTCGATGGTTCAACCCCTCAAGTTAATAGGTCATTGACTCATTCAATGGTTTTTTGGCCAAAGACAAGGTCAACAGGTCGACGGTTTCATTCTAGCCTCTGAGAAGTAGGGCCCCTCCACTAGTTAATCATTATTCAAGTCAATGTTAAGTGACTTTCGCCAATTATCACACCATTATATGTTAACCCTTCTTTTTTTCATATAGGCAAAAGATGAGCTACACAAAACGGGGGCAGCTCTATTCCAAGAATTAAAAAAAAAAATTACGGGATACAATTAACATTAATTAGAGTGATAGATTGAGCATTTCTAGCTAGGGGTGAGCAAAAAAAAATTGAAATTTTGGTTAGCCGAACTAGTCGGTTTGATTTTAGTTAACCAATATAAAAAACTGGCAGTTAACCAAACTGACTGGTATACATATATTTCTATATTATATATATATATATATATATATATATATATATATATATATATATATATATATATTATAAATTAATAAATATGCATTATATATAAATATATATTTTTAATATATTATTTATTATTTAAAATATTATATTATATATATTTATAATTTTTTACTATAAATTTATAAATATTTTTATAATATATTTTGTAAAAACTAAAAAACAAAAAACCGACAAGCTGAACCGACATTTAACCAAACCAATCAACCAATTAACCAACTAGCTTCGGTTACCGGTTTTTGGAAAACCGATACTACCATTTTGGTTTCAAAAAATGCCCCATAGTTCGGTTAAACCCTTATTTCTAGCAAGTCAGCCTGTAGCTTGATTTGCTTCACAATACACATGTTTGAATGAGATTCTTGCATTGATCCGCATCAGTTCGTTGAGGCACTCTTTGATGATATTATCCAAGTTGCACGGGGTTGCACCTTCCTTCTAAGACAATTAACCACAAGCTTGGAGTCACCTTCTATGATGATTGGGGAATTCTTGTAGTTAATGGCCATGCTTACTGCTTCCCACAACGTCCAAGGTTCAGCTAAATTAATCCAAGTGTAACCAATGTGCCTTAAGATCAAGAATAGCTCCTAAGTAGTTCCTAGCAATACAAGCAATGGAGCACCAACAGCTCTACCTACGAAGCGTTAAAATTGACTTTAATCATTTTGGGGTTGGGGGGAGATCACACAATTAACTTCCATTCTTTAGAACAATCATTGACTTCAGCAAGAGTATAATTCTTAATCTCATTCCAATAGTTCAAAGCTTTGTCAAAAATAATTTGAGGGTGTGAGGCCTTATTACTAAAGCATTTATCAATTTTATTTTTCTAAATAAACCAAAGAAAATTTGCAAAATTTTCTCTAAACAACTGATCATTATTTGGACCTTAATCTCTAGCAATTCTGGTCCACCATAAATTGAACGAGGTATCACTCTCATTTGGCACTGGAAGCATGGTTTTAACAATCATCCACATTTGCTTAGATAACACAGCTTATCAATATTCTCAACCTCACCACAAAATCCACAATCAAGGTTAATATGTTAACCCTTTATGTTATGTGTAAATATGTTATAATTAAATAATAATATATGAATACATCTTTAATATTATATATTCATCATATTAAATAAGAATAACTATGATAAATAGGAATTTTTTTATACACAAAAATATAAAAAAATATTGAGAATTTAGAAATATATTATTAGTATCATCATCAATAGCATAAATTGCCATGTGCAAAGCACTTATACAATTGCTAGTCTCCTTATGCATAATAAATAATTAAATATGTACAAATCTCGAGAACATGATATCCAACTACACATTGAAAATATAGGGGATCTTTGGAACCGTGGCCGTTTCTCAAGAAAATGGTGCCATGTCAGATCCACACAGGTGTTTCAACAAATGCCTAGGTATCTCATTGTTTGGTTCATCAGATTATTAAAAGATCAGGCATGCCTCGAAAATTGGGACCCCACCGATGCATGAAACACCAAATTTGGCATTTCATGCATTAGTGAACCATTTCCCCCAACGGTTGACTGATGTATATTGTATGTGGTGCTTACCACAGCACATACATGAAAAACAGTGATGAAAATCAACTTACCAAACAGCATAATGTTGCTCACTACCTATGTGGAAGAAACGTTTTTTTTTGTAAAAAACGGGCTTTGGAAGCATGAGCATTTTTTCTTGAAAATCGATCCAAAAAAACATCCACACTTCCCAAAACCATGATATTTGACGTTTGTATGTTAAATTCGTGGCGAGTTATTCCTTACATGCAAAAAAAAAAAAGTGCGAGGCCAGGTGTCTATTGTGTATTCCCACCACAATGGTCTTGAGCTAATGGATCCCTCTCATCTACCCCTTCTCACATATAAGCAAGTTGAACTACTTGTAATTGGCTTATTGAATATTCAAACTTCATTTGAGGATGATCAAATTGAAGTCAAATAGTTAGTTGGATTGAGTTTGAGCACGACAATATACTTGGCTCGAGATGCTCATAAGCTTACAATAAAATACAGATATACATAAATATATTAAAATTTAGACATTTATCTATAATAAAAATAAATAAAATTGTATCCACGTTTTATAATATATTTTTATTTATAACATTATAAAATTAATTTATTTATAATCGGCTTGGATCAAGATCAAATAGAGAAACATGCATAGTCCTTTAATCTTAGTTAAGAATGTAGAAAAATAAAACACATGAAAATCACTTTCAAGTTCAAATTTTCAATCTCTCTCTCTATCTATATATATATCCCCAGTTTAGAAATCACTGTCACGTTTTCTCTTATCCTTATCAGTATCAAGTATCAACTCTATTTAATAAAAGTAGAGTACTGTGCAATTTGGGGTCGGGTATGGGGCCAACCCACAAGACATGGGCCTCAGACCCATTTTAGAGCACAAACATGTCCAGCTCATGGCAGTTTGGTAACAGATGAAGTGGTTGAATTAAAAAAAATCTGAATACTTTGTTTTTTAGGCTCAGTGTGGAAGGAGTATAAATACAAATATGTACGGAAAGAAAATTGGTCAGTTTGGAAGGTGCAAATTGAGCCTTAGTGAATAAGATCATAGGGAGGTTCAGAACTTCTTAATGGTAGAAAGAAAATTGGTTGGTGGCTCAGATGGTAGTGTAGCTGTTTAATTGCAGCATGACCAGGGCTGTCAATGGGTCAGGTCCAACCCAATGGACCTGATGGACCCGAACTGATTGTGTCGGTTTTGGGTCCTGATAGTGTCTCGATTATTATTAATTTGGAATCGGTTCCACTCAATCCCAAACTGAAATCCTAAACTGATTCAAATCAAACCCGAGCTATATTGATATAATACATAATAAATAAACAAATTATATAATATATAATGTATAATATTTCATATTTATTAAATGCATTTATTTATTATAATCAAATCTATTAGGTCAGAACCGATTATCCAAAAAAACCCGATCGATTCAGTTCTATGTCTGAAAATTATAGACCCTATCAAGTCTAATTCAATTGTGGATCCACAATATTTCCTATCATTCGGTTATTCGGTTCAATAACTCAGCTATTATCAAAGGGCCTTTCCTTTCCCATTCTATCAACATTCCTACTAAAATTAAGACACTGGGCCGCCTTTCTTAAAATTCTTCAAATTTCAAATGGCCCATGAGTAAAATGTCTAGCCATGGCTGCAACATGTTCATTTTGTAATGACGCACAGATGGCAATACGGTTATTTGACATACTGTGTATGATGACTAATGGTCCGGACTCAAGCCTTAGCCAAGGTCTGCAACCATAAAGAACCTGGGGGATATTATTAACTTATTTCTGGTTGGTCCTAGGCTGCTACTAGGCGTTTAAGTTGGGTGGATTGGGTTAGATTTAAGTTCAACTTATGCACAACCAAGAATTGGGCCTAAGGTCAAAATTGGACCAAACCTGAATCATTCTGATTTATTCAATATAAGCCCAGTCTGCATTAAAATTTGATGCACTTGGATTAAACTCTAGTTCAGGCCAGATTGGATTGATTAATTAATATATACTAAGGCTCCCTTTGATTTGCTAGAATAGGGGTCTGGAATTAAAATTAGAATGGGCAATTCGGATTCCAACTGTTTGGTTGAGTGGAATTGGAATCCCATTCCTATTCCTAGTGGAATAGCATTCCCTCATTTGAGGGAATGGCTATTCCCTCACCCTCCCGTGAAAATGAACCATTCCTGCTGATTTTAATTATTGTTCCTATTTCTGTCTGAACGAAACAGATTATGGGAATAGACCATTCCCAATCTGAAAGTTTATAATTTTAATTCCGATTCTAATTCTAATTATGAACCAAATGGACCCTAAATTCTGGCATTTATTTCAAATTTGATTTTGTCTTATTTGAGTTAAGTTATAAGAGAAAAGGGCAGAAAGAGGAAAGTTATTTATTTGGAGGGAGTAAATTAAGAAGCAAGAGAAAGGTTAGTTGTTTTGCATTAGGTAGGATAAGACTGTAAATCATCAAAAAAATAATAATAATGATAATATAGTAGGAGATTAGAAGGTAATTTTTCTAAGCTGATCTTTAAAAATTACATGTTCAGAGAATACACGTCAGAATTGGGATCTGCTTCTCATAAATCATGCCTCACAACAATGACCGACCTCACAGCCACATCCCACCCCAAATTTAGAGCATCTCCCATAGATAATAAATACAAGTATGGAATATGTTTCCAATGTGCGGCGAGGGCGTTTTATGACTTATGAGGTCCTTCTGAGTAGCAGATGGAGCTTTACAAGTTAAAGCCACTGTGTTTTTGAACATTAACGCTAGACACGTGGCCCACCTATATTCAAACACCTGTCATTTTAAGAAGAGAGACCACTGATTTGTAAACTTAAACCCATCACCATGCTGAGTCGTGTGTTTTTTACATAATGTGAAAAGTGGGAAAGCTCCCACTCTCAATCCCTTCCTAAAAAAATGGAAGCCGGAGATTTTTCATTTCTGAACAATATTGATAATCATCCATCCCAAATAGAAAAGCTTTTGCACAGAGAACTGTAACTTTTGAAATCTACAACTCACAAAACTTTGGGAGAAGAGTGCAATCTCAAAGAAGCTCAGTTAACCTTCATTCGAACGGCCAGGAATGACATTTGTTTAAGCCTGCAACTCAGAGAAGTTCAAGAAACGGGAGAAGATTTCATTACAGGAGCTGCTTCAAACTGCATTTCAAAGAAACTTCGAATTCAGAGTATTAATGCAATTTCAGAGAAACCAATTCAATTCGGTTAGTGTTCAGAAACTGATTCACAGAAACTTCAATTTCTGTATTTTTTTAGAATAGTTTTCGATTAGTTTTAGAGAAAATGATTGCATAAGTAAGGAGAGTAGTTCCATTTTTTTTTTTTAATCTCTATTAAATACGAATGAAAGTGCTTGTAGATCTTTGAGAATTGATTTTAGTAGATTGTCTCAATCCGATTAGTCTACAGATTTTTTACAATTATTAGATACTATGTTTTTTACAGTTATTAATCGCCGACCACCGGCGATCACTTCTGGGTGCTTGTAGATCTTTGGGAATTGATTTTAGTAGATTGTCTCAATCCGATTAGTCTACAGATTTTTTACAATTATTAGATACTATGTTTTTTACAGTTATTAATCGCCGACCACCGGCGATCACTTCTGGGTGGCTGTCGGTGGTTGGGATGGACATATGAATTAATTATAGGCCACCGTTGTACTGTTCTAGACCGGACTCTCTGTGTTATATAGTTATTACATGCTCTGTTTTTTACTGTTATTATTTAGCCGTTAACAGTCATCGCCAGCCACCAGCAGTCACTTCTGGGTGGCTACCAGTGGTTGGGGATGGCCATATGAATCACTTATAGGGCACCGTTGTATTGTTTTAGAATGGCTGAGACCAACGCATCTTGGTTGAGCGATTCTAAGATGTAATAAATAAAAGTAGATAAAACACACTAAGGATACCATAATGGCAACGAAAGTATAGATAAACATACACACACATAATTGATACCCAATAGTAATTACCGTGAGAGAGTAAAAGAGCAGTTGCCCGATAGGAATTACAGTGAGAGAGAGAGAACAATTGCTGGAAAAATGAGGAACTATCGAGTGTTATTTTTAAACCCAATTACTCATCATCTTTGTACTTGAACAATGCAAAAACTAGAGTAGTACAGATATGATGAAGGATGATTTGGTTCGACCTCACAGTTACGCGACACGTGGCAAAAGTAACAGTTTGGCATAAAAGCAAGCCTAAGGCGTTTTCACCAAGGGAAGAAACCAGCGAACCAAACTCCCTACTAGGGGCCCGAATTCACCCTTGGCCCCAAACCGGGACATACCTCGCTGAACTGACCTACCTGGTAACAGCTCGGGATACACCTCGCCGAACTGGCCTGCCTTGTAACAGCCCGGGATACCCCTCGCCGAACTAACCTACCTGTTAACAGCTCGGGATACACCTCGCCGAACTGGCCTACCTTGTAACAGCCCGGGATACCCCTCGCCGAACTGACCTACCCTATACATACCTCCAAACTCAAGACTTCGCCTTGCCTCACCACTCCACATCACCTTTAGGGCACCAAAACCAAACAAACCGTACTATGCCTAACACTGAGGAAGTCCGTTCCCGAGGGCGCCGCACCTGATTGACTTGGGATCTGACGCTTGACGACTGCACTCTAAACGGCCGCCTACCACCACCACCTGACACCGCCATCTCCAGTTAGAGAGACGGTTAGGTAGTGACGGTTTTGTCCCAACAGAAAGGACGACGGCCGAATTGACAGACATAAGGGTAATCAGACCCGACCTGACAAGGGCCTCGGAGCGAGTGCGCGAAGTGATTATAAGAGCCCCTTGCCCCCAACAAACAAGGTATGTGAACTTTGCGCCATTTGGTCTACACTTTGACTTTGAGAGATTACTGACTTGAGCTTCGGAGTTATCACACCGGGTTCCCCCCGGAGTTCTCATTTTTCCCGTTTCAGGCTCCCAGACGCTCCAGCTCAGAGGCGAGTTCATTGACAGCTAAGACCGACCGGATTGCGCTCCATCAATTGGCACCGTCTGTGGGAACGCTTCTAAAAGCCTCCCTTTAAATCTCTTTAACCTACCCTTCTTTCAAAAACTCCAACACCCACTCCAACACTGAAATGGCCTCCTCCAGCAGTGTCGGACGTGGAACCGAAACAACCACTACCGGAGAGCAACTTCATGCTCCGGCGGTGTGCATTGGGCAGTTCTCCATCCCCCTTTCAGTGGATGGGATCCCAAGTTTGAATGTTCCATATGTGGTGGCACCTCTGAACACTCCCTCGCTGAACATCCCTCTCCCACTCCCCATCGAAACGAACTTCACGGAACCAACTACTGTCCCACTGGCAGCCCGTCAAAACCAGATAGATGATCTCATGCAATGTAGGCCCAAATGCAGCAATTTCAGCAGCACCAACTCCAGCAACACCAGGTGTTGCACCACCTCTCCCAACACCATTATCAACAACAATTCCCTCAGCTACCCTTGAACCAGCCGCTCCCCCCCGGCACCCTATTTCAAAGCCGGTCAAGGCCTCCCCCAAGGTGGACGACCTCACCAAGGAGAGGCTTCCCGACTGCAGAACCCCCCTAACAGTCAGGCCTCATCCCCGGGCCGAAAGCAAAGAAAGATCACCCCCGCCTCACAACCCGCGGGTGGGTCAAGAACCTCGCCAACAAAGTCACCTCGGCGCTCCAAGCCCAAGTTCCCACTCATGGAGAACCACTTCAGCGCCTTAGCAGCAGGCCAGCAATCCGGGCCCATCGAGCTCGGCAACACAGAGGCAAGCAGCACCAGCACCAGGCCCAATCAAAAAAGGCGTCGACGAAGTCGCTGAACTGCTACCCGCGTGCTACCCGAGCTCAGAGGCAAGGAAGAAACGAGCTCGGGCAAGGTAAAAACCGTCCCCACTCTCAGTTCCTTCCCCCCTCTCAACAGAACTTTTGGTAGTCCCCTTGCCTAGAGATTTCAAACTCCCTTCTCTGGACAAGTATGATGGGTCCTTTGACCCCAACGACCATGTCGACACGTTTCAGTCGCAAATGCACCTCGCTAGGGCAAGCGAGTCGTGCATGTGCGTGGCCTTCACCACCACCTTCAGAGGGGTGGTCCGCACCTGGTACCGGAACCTAGCTTCCGGGTCAATAAAAAGCTGGCCCCAGTTCGTGCATATCTTCACTGCGCACTTTGTTACCAGCAAAAGGTGTCCAAAACCCGAGGAAAGTATCTTCGGGGTGATCCAAAGAGAGGGAGAACCCATCCGGAGCTACATCAAACGGTTCAATGAAACATGTTTGCAGATCCCTCGGTTAGACCCCGCGGTACAGCTCGCCGCGACCAAAAGAGGAGTGACTCACAAAGAGTTCAAATGGCACATGGTAGCCAGCCAACCAGCCACCATGGCCGACTTCCTCAAGCTCGCGGACAAGTTTATGAGAACAGAGGAAGAGATCAACCAGAGAAACGAAGGCAGGGTTGAAAAAAGAAAAAGAGAAGGCGAGCCCTCCAACCCAGGTGATAGAAGAGGCCATAACCGAGAGGCGAAGCCAAGCCAGCCGTCCCGAGCTCCCTTAGCAGTTCGGATGGATTACACACCATTGAACACAAGGCGGACCGAGATCCTGATGACGATCAAGGACGCCCCTTACGTAAAGTGGCCACCTCGCCTGAAGAGCAACCCCGACGAGAGGAACAAAAATTTATATTGTAGTTTTCATAAAGACCACGGTCATAGCACTGAGCAATGTAATAATCTCCGCGACGAGATAGAAGGACTCATCCTTTGTGGGTACTTAAGAAATTTTGTACATTATGACAATAGTAATAAAGCAGGTCGGCAAGGGGAACACGGGAAGGATGTCCTCGAGCCGAACAACAGACCGGCCAAAACCTTGCAACGACCTCCCCTAGAAGAAAGGCCAGTCCGGGGAACCATCCACGTGATAGTGGGCGGTTCGGTGGTGGCAGAATGCACTTCGGCGGCAGCAATGACGTGAGTTCGCGAAGTAGCCCGAGAGGAGCAGAACCCTCCCAAGAGGCCGAAGAAGGAAGAACCGATCTTTTTTACAGAAGATGACGCGCGAGGTGTTCATTACCCCCACGACGACGTGCTCGTCATAAAGCTAAGGAACAACGACTTCGAAGTCCGGCGCGTACTGGTAGACTCAGGCAGTTCGGCGGACATACTATTCAAATCGGCATTCGACTAGTTGCAATTGCAGAAAAGCGATTTGAAACCCGCTCACACTCCTCTGGTAGGCTTCAGCGGAGAGGAAGTCAGGCCCTTGGGAAAAATAACAGTACCTGTGGAAGTCGGCACATGGCCGTGCGCGGTAAGACTCAACCACGATTTCCTGGTGGTCGCGACCCCCTCCCCATACAATGCCATAATAGGGCGATCAATTACGCATATTCTGCGTGCAGTGGTCTCCACCTATTATCTGGCAATGAAGTTCTCCATGGACTTCGGTGTGGGGGTAGCGCGGGGCGACCAACTTGAGTCCCGCAAATGCTATGTTGCCGCCCTGAAGGGAAAAACCAAGGCAGCCGACGATCTCGAACTAGAGCGACCTGCAGAGCAGGGCGAGGAACAAGCTTCGCCCATTGAGGAAACAGTCGCAGTCCCGGCCTTGGCTATAGATCCGCCGCAAACACTACAGATCGGTGCCTCCGTCAACGAGCCTTTGCGAACTGAACTGATGAGTTTCTTAGTCCAAAATTTAGACATTTTTGCATGGTCCGCGGCAGATATGCCTGGTATTGACCCCGACCTTATAACTCACAAGCTTAACACTGACCCTGTAGTCAGACCCATTAGATAGAAGAAACACAACTTAGCCCCGGAGCGCTGGAGGGCGGTCGACGAAGAAGTAAAAAAGCTCCTCGCAACGGACTTCATAAGGGAAGTTCATTACCCGAGCTGGGTAGCCAACCCAGTGCTGGTGAAAAAAGCCAACGGCAAGTGGCGCATGTGCGTCGATTACACCGACCTAAACCGAGCTTGCCGAAAAGACTGCTTCCCCCTACCCCGAATTGATCGCCTGGTGGACGTGACCTCGGGACACGAGTTGCTAAGTTTCCTGGACACATACTCGGGCTACAACCAGACTAAGATGGACCAGTCCGACCAAGAAAAAACCAGTTTCATTACCGATTTGGCCTGTACTGTTACAAGGTCATGCCCTTCGGGCTAAAGAATGCTGGTGTGACCTTTCAAAGACTTGTGAATAAACTTTTTCGGCCTTTAATTGACATGAAAATCGAATGTTATGTAGACGACATGGTCGTCAAAACACAGTTTTTGCGAGAATTAATAAAAGACGGATTCTGTCTTCCAAATTCTGCGTCAATATAACATGAGACTAAACTCAAACAAGTGTGTCTTCGGTGTTACATCGGGTAAGTTCCTATGGTACATTGTCAACCGGCGCGGCATTGAGGCCAACCTGGACAAAATAGAGGCCATCCTTGATATGAGACCACATCGGAAAGTAAAAAAAGTTCAAAAGCTAAACGGTCGAATAGCCGCTCTGAGCCGCTTCATGTCCAAGTCGACAGACTGCTGCCTACCTTTATTCAAGGCAATCAAAGGCAAAGGGTTCGAATGGACCCGAGATGCCAGCTCGCGTTCGACGAGCTAAAGACTTACCTCGCCACTGTACCAACCTTAGCCAGACCCGAAGCGGGCGAGGTCTTAGAACTGTACCTCTCGGCGAGCGACGAAGTGGTCAGTTCGGTATTAGTAAAACAAGTAGATCGGGTCCAACGGCCCGTCTATTATGTTAGTAAAATTCTGCAGTGAGCAGAAACAAGGTACCCGCAGATAGAAAAAATTGCCTACGCACTGGTGATATCAGCTCGGAAACTCCGCCTGTACTTCCAAGCTCACACCGTCGTTGTCTTAACCGACAAACCCCTAAGACAAGTTTTGCTGAAGCCCGAGGTCTCCGGTAGGCTGATGAAATGGGCCATCAAACTCAGCGAGTACGATCTCTAGTACAAACCCTGGACCGCAATTAAGGCCCAAACTTTGGCAGACTTTATCGCCGAGTGCACTTTCAGCCACGAAGCCCTACAGGTCGAGCCCAAGGTCCCCGGTTCGGGTGAACCCGGAGCTCCCGAGCCAATAGAGTCTGAACCCCGTGAAGTAGCAACCAGTGTGGCATCTCTCTTGGTCAAGCAAAACGCGAATTGGGATGAGGAGCCCTGGATCCTTCACGTGGATGGTTCATCGAACCAGCAAGGCAGCGGGGCTGGAATAGTCTTAGGCGGCCTGGGCGGCACAAAATTAGAATATGCACTACGCTTTAAGTTTGCTGCATCCAACAACGAGGTAGAGTACGAAGCACTGATAGCCGGGCTGAACCTAGCATGAAAGGTAAAGGCAAAGCACTTGGTCATCTGCAGTGATTCCCTGCTCGTGGTCAACCAAGTTACGGGCGAGTATGAAGCACGCGAGCTCTCCATGATCGCATATTTGGCGAAAGCAAAAGAGGCCCTGCTCAACTTCTAGTCACACTTCATCGGGCAAATCCCGAGGTCAGAGAACACTGAGGCCGACGCTCTGTCCTGGTTAGCCAGCACAAATCACAACAACATGAGAACCGTGTACATAGAGGATTTACCTCGGCCTAGTATTCTCGGGGGGGGGGGGGCAGAGGAGGCTGCTCCAGTCCTCGAAGCAGAACGCAATGCGGCCAAGAGGGTGCAGCGCCAGGCAACCAAATACGCCATAATAGAAGAACGGTTATACCGACGGTCCTACACGCTCCCCTACTTGCGTTGCCTGCGACCTGCCAAAGCCAAGTTCGTACTCCGTGACACTCATGAAGGCCTGTGCGGCGGACACTTGGGGGGCAGAGCACTCGCCCAAAAAGCACTTCGACAAGGATACTACTGGCCAACGATGAAGGCAGAAGCTGTCGAGCTCGTCAGAAAATGCGACAAGTGTCAGAAATACGCCAATATCCACCATCAGGCTGCTTTCAACTTCAAATACCTCGCCAGCCCGTGGCCCTTTGCACAATGGGGCATTGACCTCCTGGGGCCATTCTCGCTAGCAATAGGTGGAAGAAAATTCTTAGTTGTTGCAGTAGATTACTACATGAAGTAGATAGAAGCCGAACCTCTAGCAACTATTACGGCCCGGAACATACAGAACTTCTTTTGGAAGAACATAATATGTCATTTCCGGTTACCTCGGATACTAATTTTCGACAATGGCAAGCAGTTTGAGGATATCAAGTTCCAAGAGTGGTGCCAGAACATGGGGATTCGGCAAAACTTCACATCAGTCGCGCACCCGCAGGCAAATGGTTAGACGGAATTAATGAACAGAGCCATCCTGCGCAGACTGAAAGCACGTCTGGATCGTGCTAAGGGACTGTGGGTCGAAGAGCTACCAAGTGTCTTGTGGGCTCACCGAACTACAGAAAAAACTGCCACGGGAGAAACCCCCTTCAACCTCACCTACAACACTGAAGTAGTTATCCCGGCAGAAATCGAAGTACCAACATTGCGACTAGAAACATATGGCGATTGGACAAACGGAGATGAGTTACGTACCAACCTTGACCTATTGGACGAGGTAAGGGACCTCGTGCACATCCGGACAGCGGCCTACCAGCAGCAGGTAGCTTGCTACTACAATGCCAGAGTAAAGCGACGAAGCTTCCGAGTCGGCAACCTGGTCCTTCGTAAGATTATGGTGCCCGAACCCGGCGTGGGCAAACTTGGACCAAACTGGGAAGGGCCCTATAAAGTAAAGAGAGCGCTTGGGGGGACATACGAGCTCGAAGCTTTGGAAGGAAAACTAGTACCTCGAGTGTGGAACATCGTGAACTTAAGGCGATACTACCTATAAACCGCCAAGCGAAGTGGACGAAATCGCTATAAGGTCCTATGGGCCACGATGCGGAGCCAAGAGGAACCTCAGTGTAAACAAGCAAAGAAAAGTTGGGCATATTATCAGCTCAACAAAAAATCAGTTCGCTACAAAAGCCTTCGCGGCAAAACAGGTCGCGGAAGTATAATAACCTGGACAAGTGGCATATTATCAGTTCGACAAAGAATCAGTTTGGGAAAAAGGAACATGGGCAAAAAGATTTATCTATTCTGTTGCAAGAAACAGGAGTACATTGGCCATTAGAAGGCACTTCAAAAAAAAAAAAGAGATTATCTTTACATGCCCGGAGCTACTTCTTCACCATCAGAAGGCACTTCAACAACACCCGAAGGCCCTGCCTCTCCTTCAGAGTCCGGCTCGCCATCGGCAGCATTGGCCATCTCCTGAGTTATACGCGAAGTGGATATGACACTAACATCGAGGTCGGGTACGTGTTCCGGATCATCCACCGGCTCAGCTTGAACCCCCTTCTGTAAGAATCCACCATCAGATCATCAAAACGCGGAGAGGCAATACAGTCTTCAACAGCCTTCTTCTTGGCGTCTTCAATACCTTGGGAAAAAAATCTGCGTCTTCTCCCTGATGTCCTCCTGAAGTTATTCGACTTGATGCTGCAAGCCCAAATTCAAATCCGCCATGTGTTTGACGACTACCCCCATGGCCTCGGCATCACGCTGAGACATCGCCTACCTGGCCATGGCAACGCGAGCAGCTTCTTCGGCAGCTTAAGCGGCCGCCTCAGCGGCTCGGGTATTCACCTCGGCTGCACGGAAAGCCTCTTCAGCAGCATGGGCGGTAGCCTCAGCAGCTCGCGCCCGTCGCGAGCTCCTCTCTACTTGGGCCGCTAAGGCATGAATTGAAGAATTCACCTACCAAAAGAAACAAGTGAGCAACAGTCGCAAAAGCGATAGAAAGTGACGAAATCTGACTTACCACCATAGCGTGTGTTACGGCGCGGCAGGCGACCTGATTCAAAGGAAGATCAGTCCACGCCGCGATCTCCTCGGGAAAAGTAGCCTCCCTACTCTTCTGAAGAGCATAGTTCGGCATCAACACGCTCCTGAACTCCCCTCGAGCTCCCAAGCCCGGGGGCCCAGCTCGCGTATGAGCTGGCCCTGAGTGAGCAGGAGCACTAGAGTATGCAGGAGCACCCGTATGAGTAGTCTCAACGTAAGGCGCCCCGGTGGTTTCATACATCGGCGGAGTCACCTCGGGCTCCCTCGGCAGATCCTCCGGCGTGTGGCCTGGAACTTGAGGCTCCTCATCCGGGGGCAGCTCGGTACGAGTTCGCTTGGCGACCCGCTTCCTCCTATTCTTGCCCTGGAACAGGCGTCCCCCAAGAGTTCTCTCCGCATCTATCGCAACTGTAAAAATGAGCTCAACGTCAGAAAAAATGAAGAAAAAAAGCAAGCAAGAAATCGCATAACTAGAAACCTACACGAACTCAGGCCGACTGCAATAAGCTTGGCCTCCGTCAAGTACTCATGACACTTTAAACCTTGTCGTGCCCATTGCTGGAGGCCCTTCAACGTCTCTTTGTCGAGAGTGACACCAGAATCAGGAGCAACCTCACCCCACCCGGTCTGAAAGGGCCATCCTTGTGCACTTCGCACGCCGAAGTAGTCCCGCTTCCATGCCGGGACCTTATTAGGAAGATCGTGCAGAAGCTTAAAGCCCGGGTGAGGAGAAAGGTAATACGCCCGTCTTCCCCCAGGAAGAGAACCCGCTTGTCTCTTAAGCATCAAGATGGAGGAGAATATCTCCAAGTCTAAAGGGAAATTCTGCTCGCAGAAAAGGGAGACTGTCCCCACTAGGTTCCGAATAGAGTTCGGGTGAAGCTAGCCAATGGTAACACCAAAGTGGTTTATGACTTCGACTAAAAGGGGGTGGAAAGGCAGTCGCAGCCCCGCGACGAACTGCTCTCGAAAAATCATGATCTCGTCAGGACCGTGTTCCCAAGGAAAACTACCCGAGGGAATGAAATATGT
The DNA here is from genome assembly GCF_056320005.1 of Nelumbo lutea. NCBI lineage: Eukaryota > Viridiplantae > Streptophyta > Magnoliopsida > Proteales > Nelumbonaceae > Nelumbo > Nelumbo lutea. The sequence continues at coordinate 4,260,794 of NC_142688.1, forward strand.
ATACCCCTAGGAAGATTGTAAGACATGAGTATAGATTGGAGCCCCTTGGGCGTCATGGTTGAGGGACCAAACCTATCTAGCATCCGACCTCGGCGAGAGGTAGACGCCAAACTGCCCGAAGCGGCTCGGCCTACGGGTTCATAGTCATCCTCAAGTTCCACCTCGGGATCACTAAGGCAGTCGGGGGATACGGCTTGGTTTGTAGAACCTACATCAGTCCTACTTGAAGAGTCGTCTGAGCTATCAAAGCTAGACATCGAGGAAAATATGTGGATTCAGGAAGGTACTCACCGGAAGAAAGTTTTGAAGGCTCCGGAGACGGGAACAAGCCAAAAAACCTTGGAGGCTAAGTGACCAGCCTAGACGCGAGCTGAAAAAACTTGGACGCGAGTTGAAAAACTTGGATGCGAGCTCAATAGGCAAACCGCATAAGTGACAAATCGACTAGGGTCCCCCACTATTTATAGCTACAGTAACCAAGAACCGACCGTGCAGATCAAAGACGATCCGGCGGCCCACATTCGCGCTGACAGCATGTCCCCTGAGTTCGAGACGTGATTGACGCACATCTTTCCGAAAGGAGCGAAACGTTAGCGCACGCCTTTTGAAACTGACGTCGCACGGGCGCACGTCTTTCTGAAACTGACCGCGCCGCACGTCCCCCTACAACTAACAAAAACAGCCAGCACACATCCCTTCAGAACGATAGAGGCGCGCTTTCTTCAAATTTAAATGACCCACTGTCACGTCCCAACGGCGCAAGTTTTTGAAATTTAAAACACGCGCTGTCACGACCATCAACACTTATGAGCAGTAGTTACGTTTCCCGCCTTCTCGGAACCGAAGAACCTTGGCAAATGTAACTCGCGCAATCAAGATTCGAAGGACGGGACAAATCCACTTACCACCTTGCAAAACTCCCTACACCAGGGCAAGACCCTTAGCACGAGGAGTGGGGGGCAATTGATGAATGATGATTTGGCCCGACCTCACAGTTATGCGACACGTGGAAAAAGCAACAGCTCAGCACAAAAGCAAGTCTAAGGCGTTTTCACCAAGGGGAGAAACTAGCGGACCGAACTCCCTACTAGGGGCCCGAACTCACCCTTGGCCCCAAACCGGGACATACCTCACCGAACTGACCTACCAGGTAACAGCTCGGGATACACCTCGTCGAACTGGCCTGCCTTGTAACAGCCCGGGATACCCCTCGCCGAACTAACCTACCTGGTAACAGCTCGGGATACACCTCGCCGAACTGGCCTGCCTTATAACAGCCCGGGATACCCCTCGCCGAACTGACATGCCCTATACATACCTCCGAACACAAGACTTCGCCTCGCTCACCACTCCACATCACCTTCAGGGCACCAAAACCAAACAAATCGTATTATGCCTGACACTGAGGAAGTCCGTTCCCAAGGGCGCCGCACCTGACTAACTTGGGATCTGACGCTTGACGGCCGCACTCTAAATGGCCTCCTGCCACCACCACCTGACACCGCCATCTCCAGTTAGAGAGACGGTTAGGTAGTGACGGTTTTGTCCCAACAGAAAGGACGATGACCAAATTGGCAGACGTAAGGGTAATCATACCCGACCTGACAAGGGCCTCGGAGCGAGTGCGCGAAGTGATTATAAGAGCCCCCTGCCCCCAACGAACAAGGTATGTGAACTTTGCGCCATCTGGTCTACACTTTGCCTTTGAGAGATTACTGATTTGAGCTTCGGAGTTATTACACCGGGTTCCCCCCGGAGTTCTCATTTTTCCCATTTCAGGCTCCCAGACGCTCCAGCTCAGAGACGAGTTCGTTGACCGTTAAGACCAACCGGATTGCGCTCCATCAAGATCCAATCCTCTCGTTTCTCTCTCGCTCCCTCTCTTAGGTGAAGGCGTTTCAGAAGTTTTGGCAAGGGAGAAATGGGAGTCTTCACTTTGTTTGCAGAAGCTGTGTTGCCAAATGGAAAGCAAAACAGCTTTTCGGTGACCTAGAAGCTGCGGCTGCATCAACCTATGTTGGAGCGAAGCAGAGATGCGCCTGTTCACCTCCTGTTGGTGAACAGAGGAGTCAACAAACAGTATCGTCGACACTGCCGTCAGCTCGCGAACAGTATCACCCGTGTGAAAACAAACTCTTCTTAACTATAGTGAAGAGTCGATGACCATGATCGTCAACATTGCTGCTCACAAAGACCTGTTCATCTTAAAATGAAAACAAACATTAGAGAGAAAATTTTCTCTATTAGGTGTGCCCCTTCTGAAAATCAATATAAAATGATACCTCCACCCATCCCCTATTTTTCATTTCATGCCTTTGACGATGACCACAGAGATTCAACCCATTCCAAGTTTTTGTATTTATATTTTTCTCTTCATTTTCTCTTTTTATGCTTTTTAAATAATAACCTGATAATCATTTTAATTATAGTTAATTGTGCATTAGAGTTATGTAAAGTATCATAATTTAGTATAATTAAGAAATATATTATAAGAAAGTATTTTGATTAATAGTAAAAATTTTAATTATAACAATTATTATGATAATAAAATATTTAGTTAAATACTTATTATTAATTAATTAATTAGTTAATTAATTAAATATTACAATACAAATAATCTTTCAAAAAATAAAGAAATAATAATAAAAATTAGACATTTTTTCAAATAATCATTCCTAAACTTCTATAAGTGAAGGTTAATTGAACTTCTTTGAACTTCTCTGTGTTTGCAACTCATAAAAGACTGCAATATTAGAGAAACTGATTCTATAAGGTCATTTAGTTTATCATGCTTTGTATTTTATTAATGTGTAAGAAATTAGTTGACGCTATTAAGGTTTGTTCTGTTTAATTTTTGTTCAAGAGCTATGCTTTAATCGATGCATTTTCAGTTTTGTGGTTCATTGTTATTTAAATCTTCATGTTGTTTAGAAACCATTGGCGACCAACGACGATGTAGTGCTTTCTTCTCCGACACTAATAAAACCCATGATGTTTAATTTTTTTTTCCTGCTCTAATGTAATGTCCGCCAAAAGTAAAATTTCCTTATTACTAATAACTTATATTTCTTTGAAAATTTCTTCTTCTATTTATTTTATCTCTTGTTTATCTTATATATTTTTACATGTTTTTAGGTCCAAATGGGTGGCAAACCTCCAATATTTGGACTGCTGATGTAATATGCAGTGTCCTCTATGTTCGTAACTCTAATGAGTGAACAATTTTAATATCGGGTAAAGAACGTGAAGGTTTATGGTTAGTTGGGTGGGGTCAGTATTTGATTATAATTTGGCTCCTTTAATAAAATGATTTGGCCCGGTTCATTAACTAAGTTGCAAACCCAGTTTAATTCATTTAAAATCAAACTGGTTTCATTCATTAGGAAATTATTAATTTGACATGCTAATTAATTATTGTTAATTGCTAAATGAATACTAATTAATGCTTTCTAATTAATTAATTCCATCTATTAATTACTAATAATAATTACTCATAAAATTAGTTAATGATAATAATTACAACTAATAATTAATTGATGGTATTAATTATTTACTGATAATATTGCTAATTATTATTTCGAAATGATTATTAATATCGATTTTGATAAAGGTACATAATATTTAGTAAATAATCATTTTATATTTATATTAACTCATTTAATATATTTTTAACTATTATTTAATGCTAATTATTTATATAATAATTATTTTCAGAATTTATAGTTCAGACATTTAGATGAAATAATTAATTATATTATTATTATCACTAATTATAATTAATACTATTGTATTAGTTAATTTAATTATATTATTATTATCAATAATTATAATTAATTATTATTACAAATAATTATGTCTGATTATAATTACTTACTGATAATTAATTCCTTATAATAATGATAATTATTAATTCAGAATTTTAATTAATTAATGATAATTAATAAGTATTTTAATAATTTTAATTATCAATTGTGATTTAATCATTATATATATATATATATATATATCATATTAGTACAAATATAATTACATATTTAGTGTTAATTATTTACATTATTATTATTATTATTATTATTAATTATAATTAATACTATTATTATTCTCCAATCAATATTTCATTTAGTAAAAGTTAAATTATAAAACTTTGAATTATTCAATTTTGTTAAACTAAAAGAATTATTACAGCAATTACTTTTTCATGAATTAACTAAAAATCTTAATTATAACAAATTATTTACTTAATAATAACAACAACAACAACAACAACAACAACAACAACAATAAAAATAATAATAATTTAATAGAAAATTTTATTACTTAAAAATCTTTGCTGAAACTACCCATTTTAATTCAGATAGATTATTAATCAATAATTTTAATTTCTTAAAATTACTGTTTACTCAATATTTTTAATTACTCTTTGGTTAACGACCTTATTTTTGAATAATTGGTTTTTTATGTTCAATAAATATTTTTTTTTTCAAAAATCCAAATAATTTTTCATTTTCAATACTAACCATTTTATTTTTCTCCTATTCAATTTTCCAATAGATAAAAAATAAATTAATGAGATTTACTATTATTATCAAACATAGTTAAACTAAATACTAATAATTAATAAAAATAATAATAATTCTTTTATACTCATAATAATTAATTTATAATGATACACATGATGTTAATTATTAAATGTTAATCATAATTATCATTACTTAGTACTTGGAAGTTAATAATTATTATTTCTATGGGCAGCAAATAATGTTAAAATTAACTTCCCCCGCTCCCTATACTTAGTACGAGTTATTCACTAGTTCTAATAAATATTTTTTTTTGCAAAAATCCAAATATTTTTTCATTTTCAATACTAACCATTCTATTTTTCTCCCTTTTAGTTTTACAAAAGATAAAAAACAAATTAATGATATTTACCTATTATTATCAAACCCGATTAAATTAAATACTAATAATTAATAACAAAAATAATAATAATTCTTTTTATTCATAATAATTATTTTATAATTATACACATAATGTTAATTATTAAATGCTAATAATAATTAACATTACTTAGTACAGGGAAGTTAATAATTATTATTTCCGTTGGCAATGAATAATGTTAAAATTATTTGCTGAAATTACCCATTTTAAATTAGAATTCTGCATTTGGTTGCAATGTGTGTGTGTGTTTATATATTCATAATAATAAAATTATAATTATACATGTAATGTTAATTGTTAAATGTTAATCATAATTAACATTACTTAGTATGGGGAAGTTAATAATTATTATTTCCGTTGGCAACAAATAATGTTAAAATTATTTGCTGAAATTACCCGTTTAAAATCAGAATTCTGCATTGAGTTGCAGTGTGTGTGTGTCTATATATATATAACTTCCCTTGTTCCCTGTACTTAGTATGAGGTTATTCACTAGTTCTAATAATGTAAATTTAACATTATTGATTCCCCATACTTAGTATTGGTTCAGGGCGAGGCACCAATTCCCCATCGGGGACGGAGAATCCCCAAAATTTCCCCACACTGAGGGAACTACCTAAACACATCTAATTTATGGATATTTTACAATTAGGATTATGAAAATTTAGGTGTATTTTATAAATGAAATTATGGGATCCTAGGATTATAAGAAAATGGGGAAAACTTAGAGATATTTTAAAAATCAATATTAAATCTACGAATATTTTACTAATTCACCATTGGGTTCAGGGAATTATATGCAAATCTATGGATATTTTCCTTGTCCCCGCCTCGTCTATGCCCCATCTTTGTTTAAGATTTGAGAAAACTTGCCCCGTTCAGGGAGGGGTAGGGTAGGGCCCTAGTTTTATAGGGAAAATTCCCATCCCTACAATTCTAATAATTTTCTATAATTAATTAAATAATGATGATTTCTAAAAATTATTGAAATTGCTATTGAAAATTAATAATGTATAGTAAATTAGTTATTTACAATAACAATAAATTAATGTAAATTATTTACTTTTTAAGCCTAAATTATTGACTATTAATCAAAGTAAATGTAATTATAGTAAATTAATGTAATTATGGTAAATTACATTATTTTTAATTAAAAGTAACCCATTTGTTGCTAATTAATGTAAAATCAGGTATGATTGAATTAAACCAAGTGGTCTAGATTGGTGTGGATAGACTTAATAATTTTCCTAAATTATTTAATAATTATTTATTGAAATAATAACAATATATAATGGATTTCTATTTAAATAATTTAATTTTCCTAAATTTTTAATAATAATTTATTTGAATAATATGGATTATTTTTTAAATAGTTTTTGAGAATATTTTTTTCATAGATTAATTTCTTATTTTTAATTACTTATTTAAAAAGTAATTATGGATTCTTAGTTAAAGTGTTTCCTTAAATTATTTGATAATTGTTAACTATAATTGTTGATTTTATAGAAATTAGTAAATTACACTATTTAGTAATATCTTTTATCAATAAGTTATTATTGTAATGATTAATGTAAATTATGATAAGCGTTGAAATTTTGTACATTTATTAACAACCAAAAAATATTAAATAATGGATTGTTCATTACTTTTTGATAGATTATTAAATTATTTAATATTTGTTAAATAATGGATTATTTCTGAAATAATTATTCCATAATTTTTGGTAGAATATTTTCCATAAATTTTTAATAATTTTCATTAATGGATTATTTAACTATAGATTATTACTTAAGAATTGATTATTTAACAATAATGGAAGATGCCACGAATATACATGAAACATCGAATTCCCCTCATTCCCTCTCTTTGCTTGAAATCAGGTATATAGATATAAATATTGTTTTATTTGGAAAACCAAATGTTAATAAATTATGATCCTATTTTTATAAGAAAGTGGAGAGAATAGGTAATTAGAGACAAAAGTGAAGGGGAGGATAAAACATATATTGAGCTTATTAAGGAGAGAATTTAGGTTGTTATAGAAAGTGAGAGACATGAGTTGTGGGGGGAGAGAGAGAGAACCAATGGGAAGGGAGATAAATAAAGAAAGAGGGTGCTGAGATGGCAAATTGGGAGTGATGGAAAAAGGGAGAGGAGAGAAAGTCAAGGAGAATGATGGGCTGCTCTCTCTCTCTCTCTCTCGCTCTCTGTTTGCCATTGTTTTGTATGAAAGGAAAACTACCGTCGCTGTCAGTTGTTCTCTCGTTCGTTGACACGGTAAGACCGCCGTCGACCCTAAGACACTATACTATTTCGTTTTCTTCTAGTAAGCTAGCTCTTATTGATATTTTTTTTGTTTGTTTTTTTGTAGATCTATTGCTTCTTCCCGCAAGTCTCGCTTTTCACAAACCATTGCGGTCTTATTTCGATCCTGATATCTACCTATTATCCCATTCGTTGGTGCCAGTAAGACCACCGTTGAGCTTGAGGCCCTCAACTCTTTCGGTTTTCTGCTGATAAGCTAGTTTATATTGACTTTATTTTTTTTGCAGATCTATTTCTTCTGGCAAGCTAGCTAGTTCATATTACTTCTGGTAAGCTAGTTCAAAATTTTTTTGGAGAAGGACAAATAATGATACAACCAAATCTCAGTCCAAGCTTCATCCACATTCTAAGAGGGTCATTTCACTTAATTGAGTGATAGATGGAGAGCCGTAAGAACATACAAGAAGTTGATTTGGGCACATCCCATTTTTTATTTCCATTCTCATTACTTCCCTTGTGAAAATTAAAAAAGAAAACCCTCTATTTTTTTATTGCTTTTACATGATATTGCTCCAAAAGTATGTTGTATCTCTCATGCAAATCTCAGATAGTCGTATATCTATTAGCATAAACACTTGTCATACAAAACGAATTTAGTAGATATCTCAAATGGTAGTATATCTCTCCTGCAAATCTCATTATTTCCCTTGCTAAATATTATTAACCGGATCTCAGCTGTTGTAGCCTCAATAAATTGGTTCAGAAGATTCAATACTTCATGGTCTACCCCATGCTCTTGTAACACGCTCGTACAACAGCCATGACAGGAAACAGAAAGTGCTTGTGTCAATAACAGGGATTCACATTAGACAACCATTTGCTAACAAAAACTGTAGAATGGGTATGGGCATAAAGAAAAAAGATTAATGACGATATGAATTTGGGAGTGATATAAACAACAATTCAATCAATAATAGAATAAACTTAAGCTCCTTTTATAACAATAGAACAACCTTAATTGCCTTATAACACAGTCAAGTAAATTCCCGCATGAGCTCATATTATCTTGTGGACCCAGTAGGTCAGAAGATGGAAGAAAGTTGATTGAGATGGTCTTATTATGTGAAAATGGAAAAATGACTATTCTTATGTTTGGTATTGTGGGTCACTGAGGAATAATTTAGGCTGTGTTTGGTTTGAAGGAAAAAATAAGGAAAGGAAAGGAAAGGTAGAGAAACTCATATAAGGTTTGTAAAGGTTTTTTAACCATTCCTTTCCTTTCCCTACTTTTTCCTTTAAATCAAACAAAGCTTTAGTGTAATAGGAATGCTAGAAAATGCCTAGATTGATGTAGTAAGTGAAAATGATTCTAAAACTTATTTGTTATTGGGATATACCCTAGATACATTGGATGCAAAAAGCAGAATGTGTACAAACCACAAATGCATGAATTAAGACATAAAAATTTCTCTTTATTGGCCTTAATTATCGATGGGCAATTTTTATTTGATTGTAACAAGTAAGGGCCACTCACACATACATCCCCAGTTAGATGTGATTTTCGTCCAAAACCAATTGTTGAATCTCAAAATATGCAAGCAAAGGGTAGTTTGAACCATTGGATCGATTCAATGGCACCCAAATATAAAGGAAAGGTGCCATGCCGAATCACCCATATGGCCATTTCTTGAAATGCCCTTCCAAACAGCAAAAGATGAGGAAACATTTATCTTCGTTGAGTTGGAAAGTGCCTTATGGGTTGTTTAATGAAATGCCCCCAAGAAATGCCCACTATATCAAACATAATAAGCTCATTGACCTTAATGGTTGAGTTAGATGACAGCTATGGTCCAAGCCCCAAGACTCCAAACCCTTCCCAACAAGTGGTATATGGGAGGGGAGAGAAATGGTTGAAAGCTCAAAATTGGAGATGGTGAATGAAACTTCAATTCAACAATTGTACTAAGTATGGCGATGTTTGGTAATGGCTTATGTTTATTAAATAAAATTTGTATTTGATTTGTCTTAAAAACCGATAAGAAGTAATTGATAAATATTTTTATAATGTTTGTTGACAGCTAGGCGCCATATAAATGACAATAAATAAGTATTTTGTGTTGGGGTAGTTTAAAATAAAGCTCCTCCAATGGTTGATTTACACATAAATGGAGACTAAAGAAAATAAACAAGCCTACCATATGGCATATTAAAATAAATGATTACACGGCAATGAATCGACACCGTTTATCAAATAAAAAGAAACCATACTAAACACCATTTATATTTGATGATGGCAGATTTGGCTCTCCAGTGAAGTTGTGGCACGTGGCACCTTGTGATAATTAGTCAAACATCCAGGCAACAACTTACCAAGTTGGTATTCCACTCGGGCATCGGTCTGGCCAGCCTGGCGTGACTTGCACGCGGCCTACGGGCGGCCTGCATGCGGCCTGCTCGCTGCCTGGCGTGGCCCGCGTGGCCTGCGCATGGCTTGTGCAACCTAGTCGACCTGGATCAGCCTGGCACATGATCTGACCTGGCCGACCTACCCACCCATAAGTCGCCCACCGATAAACTCGGCATGCATACCCCACGAGCTCGGTAGCTCACCAAGGAGCTCGGTAGCTCACCAAAGAGCTAGGCAGCTTGGCAGAGCTCGCCACAAGCAGCTCGGCATAGCTCCCCCGGGCAGCTCGCCACTTGTAGGGTAGCTCGGTACAGAAGAGTTGTTTGGCGTATCGCATGAAGATCTCCTGTTTGACAACCTGGCCTAGACACCGACCCGCTGACTGACACAGGCGCTGCCCTGACAACCTGGCCCAGGCGCCGACTGGCCGCCTGACACAAGCGCCAGGTTGACAACCTCGAGGAGTTCACCACCGTACCCCGGTTCTAACGGGATGTGACGAGTCTTACCGTTTGAGGGCTTTTCACCCACCTAACCCGCCAGGACTCCAGTATATAAAGACCTCACCCCCCAAAAGGGGAGGGGGAGAATGGAAAAAATTGAGGTAATCCCTGCTCCCTAGCTCTCTCATTTCTCCAATATCATCTTCAAACTCACTACAATCAGAGTGCTAACTTAAGCATTGGAGAGTCCCCACCAGGAAAATACCCCCGAGTCCTCTGATTCAGTTCTCGTAGATCCTTGAGCTCCCACTGCCTACCAAGGAAAGAAGATTACCTCATGCAGAGGGCAGTCGGGTTGCGTTACACTAGGGAGCTCCACCATTCCCTGAGTCACAAGCTGCCTAGTAGGGAGCTCGCCACCAGGGAGCTTGTCACTAGGCAGCTCGTCACCAAGGAGCTCGTCACCAAGCAGCTCGCCACTAGGCAGTTCGTCACCTCACAGGGAGCTCGTCACCAGGCAGTTCTCCACCAGGGAGCTCGTCACCAGGCAGTTCTCCACTAAGGAGCTTGTCACCAGGCATCTCTCCACCAGCGAGCTCGTCACCAAGCAGTTCTCCACCAGGGAGTTCATCACCAAGTAGCTCCCACTAGGGAGCTCGTCACAAGGTAGTTCTCCACCAGGGAGCTCGCCACTAGGTAGCTCATCACCAGGCAGTTCTCCACCAGGGAGTTCATCACCAGGCACTTCACCACTAGGTCAAATGACGAGGTACTTAGCCAAAAAACTTGATACATCACAAAAAATTGGTACATGACCAGAAATGGTTACATCAATTGGTGCCATCTGTGGGAACACACTACAAAAAGCTAAGTTCTCATCCTACAAAAGCTAAGTTTTCATCTTATCAAAGCTAAGTCCTCACTTTTTAGAAATTGAAGCTATCACTTTATAGTTTACATTTTTTATGAACTCAAAGACTATGCAGGGAGCTAGCAGACTAAGTAGTTCTACCAACCTTACTTTCAATTCAGATAAAGCCTCATCAGTTCTCTCCGCAAGGTCCCCCCAACAAAGATGAGCTCTTCGTGGCTTCCGTGGGACCTGGCGGCCAATAGACTACATAGGCGCCCTTACTGGTCGAGCCTTCCAAGGCTCCCATGTGAGCTGGCGGCCAATAGACTACATAGGCGCCCTTACCGGTCGAGCCTTCCAAGTCTCCCATGTGAGCTGGCGACCTAAAGTTAGTAGTGCTGCCCCCGAAGGTCGAGCTCCTAGTAGCTTCTTGTAGGTGTGGATGACCAGCATTATGAAGATGATGCAGCGCAATCATAGCTCGGCACCTCACAGGTAGCTCGGCACCTTGCAGGTAGCTCAGCACTTGGTTAGCTCGGCACCTTACAGGTAGCTCAGCACCTAGTAAGCTCGGCACCTTACAGGTAGCTCAGCACCTCACTGGTAGCTCAACGCCTGGTCAGTTCGGCACCTCACAGGCAAAACCTACGGGCCACATTACTGCTGAAGACCCAATCGCCCCTCCGGCACGGGCAAAGTAAAAAAAGAGTAAACTACGAGTCACTCCCAAAGTCTACGGGCCACACTATTGCTAAATACCCAGTCGCTTCCTCAGCATGAGCAAAATCAGCAAAAGTGAACTATAAGTTGCCCCCAGAGCCTAAGGGCTACACTACTGAACTGGCGGAGACCTCCTCACCTTACTGGCAGCTCGCCACATGCACGCAGCTCCCAAAGCCTAAAGAATTGGATCAGCACTTACTAGCTCGTCGACTTACGGGCCAAAAGAAATCTACTCACTTCGCTGAGTTACTCTCAACTCGGGAGTGGGGGAAAAACGATGAGGGTAGATTTGGCCCTCCAGTGAAATTGCGGCATGTGGCACCTCATGACAACTATGCAAACACCCGGGCAACAACTTACCAAGTTGGTGTCCCACCCAGGCACTGGTCTGGCCGGTCTGGCACGACCTGCACGTGGCCTGCATGCGACATGCGTGCTGCCTGGCCGGCTTGGATCAGCCTGGCACATGATCCGACCTGGCCGACCTAGCCGCCCATAAGACGCCCACCGATAAACTTGGCATGCATACCCCACGAGCTCAGTAGCTCACCAAAGAGCTCGCCAAGGAGCCAGGCAGCTCGGCAGAGCTCGCCACAAGCAGCTCGGCATAGCTCCCCCAGGCTGCTCACAACTTGTAGGGTAGCTCGGCATAGAAGAGTAGTTTGGCGTATCGCAGGAAGATCTCCTGCCTGACAACCTGGCCTAGACACCAACCCGCCGACTAACACAGGCGCCGATCTGACAACTTGGCTCAGGCGCCGACCTGGCCGCTTGACACAAGCGCCAGCCTGACAACCTCGAGGAGTTCACCACCGTACCCCGGTTCTGACGGGATGTGATGAGTCTTACCGTTTGAGGGCTTTTCACCCACCTAACCCGCAAGGACTCCAGTATATAAAGACCTCACCCCCCAAATGGGAAGGGGAGAATGGAAAAAATGGAGGTAATCCCTACTCCCTAGCTCTCTCATTTCTCCAATATCATCTTCAAGCTCTCTACAATTAGAGTGCTAACTTAAGCATCGGAGAGTTCCCGCCGGGAAAATACCTCCGGGTCCTCTGATTCAGTTCTCGTAGGTCCTTCAGCTCTCACTGCCTACAAAGGAAAGAAGATCACCTCATGTAGAGGGCAGTCGGGTTGCGCTGCACCAGGGAGCTCCACCATTCTCTGAGTCACAGGTTGCCTAGTAGAGAGCTCGCCACCAGGTAGCTCTCCACCAGGGAGCTCGTCACCAAGTAGCTCTCCACCAGGGAGCTCGTCACCATGCAGTTCTCCACCAGGGAGGTCATCACCAGGCAGCTCTCCACCAGGGAGCTCGTCACCAGGAAGTTTCTCCACCAGGGAGCTCATCACCAGGCAGCTCTCCACCAGGGAGATCGTCACCAGGCAGTTCTCCACCAGGGAGTTCATCACCAAGTAGCTCTCCACTAGGGAGCTCATCACCAGGCAGTTCTCCACTAGGGAGCTCGCCACCAGGTAGCTCATCACTAGGGAGTTCGTCACCAAGTAACTCACCAACAGGTAGTTCGTTACCAGGCACCTCACCACTAGGTCAAATGACGAGGTACTTAGCCAAAAAAATTGATATATCACAAAAAATTGGTACGTGACTAGAAGCGGTTACATCAATATTTATCATCCATCCACATCCACATGCAACGGGCTTAATAGGATGGTGTTTGACCTTTAGGGGAGGTATTTGTATTTCACCCTAAAATTAATTATGTGTTCATTTTCGTTTACGTTTATTAAGTAAACGCTACCACATAGGCGCCCCATCATCAAAGGCCTCATTAATTGCATCTGTATGTATTGGTGTTTGCAAAAGCAAATATCGATTTTTGTGCGCCTCTCTCATTTCAGGAAGCTTCATTTTGGAGCTTCATGAAACAGGGAGGCGTTTATTTGCATTTTGCTGATGTGGTGCTTAATGGCGCCTATGTGTCATAAACACCCTCATTAATTGCTTTTCTTGGTTTTGTAGTCACACAAGTACAATACGTTTGCTCAATAAACGTAAACGAAACCAAACACCCTCTAAATGCCTATTTGGCATCGCTGTTGTTGCTCCAGAAAAATGAAACTACATTAGCGCCATGTAGGAAAAAACGGTGCTCCAGGAAATAGCCATTTGTTTGGAATCATTTTTTCATAGAAAACGGTGCTCCAAGCCACTCCTTGGAAATCAGGTAGGCATGGCTTGGAGCAACGCCAAATTTGGCGTTTCCTGGAGTTGCAGCTCATTGCTGCCAATAGGGTAATAATGTGGCAGTGAATAATGGGTAGAAGTGAAGAAAACGTTATAGGGAGCATTGGTACCAAACAAAAAAAGTTGACGTTGCTCCAAGAAACATCTTACCTGACAGCAACGATTTAAAAAAAAAAAAAACCACACATCAGCACTACAACATCGTTGCCAAACATATACTAAATCGGTACTATGGTTAACCAGTTGATGTATTTTCCTTTTTTTCGGTTCTTCAGTTTTATAGTTTTTATATTTATAACATGTATTATAAATAGTAAATGACATATAATATATATATATATATATATATATATATATATATATATATATATATATATATATATATATATATAAATATTAAATAATATGTGATATATAAATAGTAAATGACATAAATAATTCTAGATGATTATATACCGATTAGTTCAATAATTTGGTTTTGTCGATTCAATTCAGTTTTTTTTTCTTTTCTGTTTTTCGGTTTTTGATGTCTGTGTTTAGTGTCGAGGAGGGGCTCCTCGCTGATTGAGCAACAGTGATATTTATCTCATCGTCGGCCCAATACGAAAAACTACATGCCAATGAATTGCCAAGCCAGCCAGTAAAACCAAACGAACATATAATATAAAGCGATCAAAGGATTAAAATTGGCTTCCTTATTGTTAGGCCATTGGCTAGTCAAGACTACGAGCCTTAATTATGGCTGAATGGCAATTTAACCATCGGATTGGGAACCGTATGTTACTTTATTAATTTAATATGGAGACAAACAAAAATAAATAAAAAACCAAGGTTCACGGTTCAGCAGGTAGGGAATGTAATTATGGCTGTAGACTGTTTCTCTTCTCTGTTAACTCAATCCCAACTACGGTCCCGCCGCATCCAAACAAGGCAATTAGATCTGGAAAACAGGACAACGTTAGGTTAGGCTTCTTTAAATGTGGGCTATTGCTAATGGGCCCGAATTCATATCCCCTAAAGTCCAAAACAAAACAATGTAGACTTGAGATAGAAACAAAAAGTCCACCCTGGATATCAGGTCCCCAACCCAAAGAGCAAATCAGGCCCCCACAACGTCCCACTGGACCTGTGTGACGGGAGCAAACCTGCTATTCTCTCCTCCCCCACGGCCCCACCCCATCTGTAACGACGTGAACATGATAAGGAGCAGTCTCCAGTGGTACGGTTTTTAACTTTTTTATTCCATTTATAAGTTACTTTTGGTTATGGGTTTCAGTTACCTTCACGGATAATCCGATAAGCTCGCCATGGAGAAAAAATCCATTACCCCCGTCGCTGGTCATCCATTCAGTCTTCGATTCCTACGTTGACGTGGCAATTCAGAAGAGCCCATTAGATTAGCCACATCAACATCAACTACCACGGAATCTCATCGTCGTCAAACTGAAACACCCTCCAAAACCGGACCAACCGTGACCCCACAAAAAGCAAAATACTCACCCACTCGTCCTATTCTCACTTGGCATAACTATTAATTAACAACGCTCAGAAAACGCTTCTTTTTCTTCTTTCCACCTTGGCAAATGGCAAATACGCTTTGGAGTTTGATGACACCAGCACAGTTCTCCACGTGGATCACATGGAAGTAAATAATGGAGGAACGGGAATCTCCTGTCAAGGTTTTCGATCTACTCTCTCCTTCTTTATTTCTTAAAAACAGGGTCTCGGGACTTCGAGAGTGGCGACGTAAATTCTGGGTCGAGAACTTTATATCAGAAAAATTATATACAGTACCTAGAATTTCTATAATGCTGGACTCTCCTCTTTATTCATTAATCCTCTTCTCCCGTCACTTCAAACTATCCCCAATGTTTATAATCTGTTAATATTGCTTATGAGAACTTCTAAAAGCCGAACGGGTAAAATCAAATCAATCAAATAAGTAAAAATAAATAAATAAATAAATAAATAAATAAATTCAAGACCTAAAAAGGGAAAAAATAAATTATCCAAGAAAGGAAAATATGCTCTGCTACTGCTAGTATGCTCCTTTCTTTTCGTAAATCTGTTTCGAATATCGACCTTGATGGGTTGTTTAAGTACAGATGAATCTCAAAACAGATTACCCAATATCAAAATTTTTCATTTTTTAATCATCGAAAATTTTATTTTTTGTTTCTTTTGTTTTCAGCTCCGTCGGGACTCAGGACAAGAAGACCTCTATGCTTGCCTTCTTTAGAGATTTACAGATAGGGCAACAATCGAGGAAGACTTCGCAAGACTTGCACGAACAGAGATGCCTGCAGGGAAGGAAAAGAACGCACGACCCTCGAGAGTTACAGGCCTTGCAAGTCATCTTTTTCGTTTGTTCTTCCTCTTCAGTCCTGGACATGGCTTGTCCTGTCTCTTCATCTCTGTACCCTCCTGCTGCACCTCTTCTGTTGTTGTTGAATGCGTAAGAGAAATCGCAGCAAGACTCTGCATCTTCGGTTCCGGAAGAAAACCAGCAGACGTTCTCCCTTACCTGTTGAAGCGTTGTGGTGAGGGTTATAACCATGGCCTCTTTTTCTTTGGCGATTCTCTGCCATGCTTGATTTTCCATCTCTACTCTCTTCAGGCAACCTTCCAACTCCACTGTTTTCTTTGCCGCTTTTGCTATGTCTTCATCCTTCTGTCTCATTAAACTTATCGTTTTTGATTCGATTCTGCTGAGAAGGATCGCCAGTTGTTGCTTTGTTTGCTCTTGCAGAGCTGATCTCAGCCTCTCATTCTGTCTCCGTCCACAACAAAAATAAATTAATGAGAACTTCGATCATGGGGTTTCTTGATTAGAAACCATTGAATCCTACCCAAGAAACGAAATCCCATCCCAAAACTATGAACTTCCGAAGACGAAGAATATCTATCTATTAAGAAATCGGAGTTGTTTTAGTTTGTTACCTGTAACTCGATAAAACGATCTATGTCGTCTGTGTCTTCCTCAATCTGACAGGGTAAAGATTGAGGAAATGCCACGGAATGACAGACCACGGGACTATTATCAAAACCCAGATTCTGATTTTTATGTTGTTGCTGCTGCTGTTGCTGGAGATTGAAACAGACGTCGTAAAACCCACTGTTAGCATCCATCCAATCCTGAGGAACGCAAGAATAAAGGCCAGGACGCCCGAGACACTGAGCTTGAACGGCCATGACTAGAACCAAAACGCAAACGCAAAGAAAACCTCTCCGTCCGCGAGAGAAGAAAAAAACGAGAAAGCTGGTTGTTAGGTTAGAGAAAGGGTTGAGTTTTAAAAAAGAATAGATATCGTTAGATCAGAAGAGGCGCGTGATTTCTATCTTCCGAGGTAAACTTAGCTTTCGTTTTCCTGTTTCCTGGCTTGCTTGGTCTTGGTTTGATGATCATCGCGAGAAGAAAGAAAAACGAACAACAATACAAAGGCGAAAGGGTGGTGGTCTTGTGGGACGGCTTGTATATATAAATGTGCAACAGGTAACCATTACTTTCATTGTTTCTATTGGCGGTAGTGTTCAAAAATTAGGTAATTGCATTATTGCATCAAGAGAGGGTGAGGGGAAGAAGAAACAAAAGCGCTCGGGATTCTGGAGGAGAATTAAATTTGGCCACCATTCTAGAATGCACAATCCTAATAATTCCTAAGTCCTTATCGAATTTGGATTTTGGCTAATGGAAGTGTGCCAAAACTGCACCCATAAAACTTGGGGGTTAAAAGAGGAGAGGTGAATAAATAAATAATGTCATGGTCCGTCCGATGGGGCGTTACGTACACATGCACAAATTGTGAAAAACATAAAAAATAGTAAGAAGAACAAGAACCGAGGTCAGAGATTTCAGATAGGGTATTGTTGTGGAAAAAGTTCAATTCAATTGATGGTGATTAACGAGTCGGATTTGTCAGTTCAGTCCTTGGGAACAGCTGACCTCGTTGTAACCTCAAACGAGATCCATGAATAACCCCACTTCACGAGGTGGGTCAATCTTTCTTTTCTTTTTAGGCTATTTTATGTTCAGAGTCAGAGCGGGGACCTATGATGTATCAACTTCATCAGCAGCATCAGATCCTATTTAGACGGCTATTTTGTAGGGGTACCTCATTCTCGTTTTCTACTACGATGAGAACGGCTTCATTGTAGCACGTCTCTTTTGCTGTGATAAATTAATTACGTCTTTGCTATATATAAACCATGAAGGGAACACACAACAAATCACCGGAGAAAGTAAACGATACAGAGATAAAAGAGGAGGAATAGGGTACGGTAACAGCAATAGAAGATAGGTCTCCACGTGGAGGACATGCACTAAATGAATTGGGACCCTCTAAATGTCCAATGTGATCATTCGATGATCCCAAGTTTTGATTTGGGAAATTTTTGGATCAGTTGCATCTAATTTCGGGTCCCATCTCATGATCTCATCCTATCGAGTTCGAGGATGGGATGGCAGTACCGCACCATTGCTCTTAACCCATACCATACACCGTGCAAAACTGCAGAGCAGCAGAGGGATGGCCTTTACCTACAGTACACAAACACACAACAAAAGGGATTATTATTTATTCAATTATTAATCCTCTACGTTACTTGACACACGAGTATCATATCCCAAAAAAGATTATTAGATCGGCGTGCTATATCGTATCATAATAATAATAAGAATAAGCGGCCCTACAGCGTGGAGACGTGTAGTAATATTAATATAGGAATAACGTGGATTAAAAGATTAAACATGTGGCCAGTCCAGAGGTAGAGGGTAAAGCCTACTCGGGTTTCGATCCGATAAATTATCATCATTAATTGACATAATAATCCTTAAATTTCATTAATGAGGGCAGCTCCCAGTTCCCCACCTTTTCATGTTCAGGTATGGGTGTGAAGCGGGAGCATCCGCTGGGCTGCCCGTAAAAAGAGGAGTAATTAGTAAACGGAGAATTTGTGGCTGTGCAGCCATTGAGAACTTCGCCAGCCTTCCTAAATAAATAAGTTTAAGGTGGCATGGAACGTATGAAAAGCATACGCTAACAGACAAAATTTAAATGTCTTTCCATATAATGCATCAGGACTTTATGATATCTGTAGCATTAAGGAATACATGAGTTGTATTTTAGTTGTTAAACTTTCCTGCCCAAAACAAGTTTTCGTTAATTAACTAGGCATCGGTTTAATATGTTCTGACCCGACCCGGTCCAATAAGAGAGGATGGGAAATATTTTAATAGTTATACCTATGGTTGCACATATAATTAAGAAGAAGGAGATGTGAAAAAAAAAAAAACAAAAATTGGGATGGGTGGCCAACGGGCCAAGGCAATTAGCGACACTAACCATCCATTATACACAAAAAGAGTAAAGAGGTGCGGGTATGTTTTCTTCTCAAATCTCAGCCTTTATATTATTTAATTTGTTTCTTTTCGTGGGCAAGAAGGGCCTACTCCCAGTTTGCCACGTGGGTCCACATACTAAGCTAAAATTACAGAGGCCCACAAGAAGCAAGAATTTCTTTGTAAGCAGCCAGCTTTATTGGGAAGAAGATGTGGAGTGCACATGCTTGGAGGATAATTAATTATAGGCCATTTGTTTGGACTATGTGGGTGGAAAAGCTGCTGTGTCTCTTTTTGGTAATTTCATATTTCACATGCATTATATCAATTATTATTACCTCTCAAAACGTGGTCATTAACACACTTTCTCAATTAAAGTTATCCATCGAAATGAGTTACAGTCTTACAGAGCCATCTAGTACATGAACTCCTTAGTCACACAGGGGAATTTTTTTTTTTTCTATAAAATGGAAAAAGAATCAAGAAACACTGACACAGGGATGAAACATTGAATTTGAGAAATCCAAAATGATTCTTTTCCCCAGAAATTAAGCTCAACTTTGGTGCAAGGAGTGGTTGCTTCTAGACAATATTAAATCCTAGAAGGACCCATTTCCCATTTGACCAAGGAATCTCTATGACTACAGCCTTCCAAGCCAAGGAGGAGGGGGAAAATAATTAATGCATCAAAATGGTTGAGTTCTAGATTTATTTGATTTGTCAATTAAGGAACCTCTGATTTCAAGCCTGACCTAAGACTCGTGGACACAGGAGTCAGGGCGCCCAGAAACAGAAAGCCCGTCCCATACATTGACATCCCAAAATCAACTTAAAGCCCTTTTTTTTTTTAATTTTTTTATTTTCAGACTTTGACTGAATCCATAGAGATAATGACTAGGGCATGTGATGCCATCGACTTGTCTTTCCTCGCACACCTAAAACTCTAACAGGTCAATTTGCGTCATGACTGCAACTATTGTTTATTCTATCTCATTATTCCTCATTAGAACAGCTTTTCAAACATAAACCATGCATGCATGGACAAGTTCATGCATCAGAAAGTGGATATTTGCCTATTTGGTTTACCAACTCTCTTGATCACATAAAGACCAATTCCCAACTATTGTATGAATGCTAAATGCGCTGATCAAAGCAATTCGAGCCACAAATTGTATAGGCCAAGCCAGAGAGAGGTTTGTGTTGAACAAATGACATATTCACAAGCCTTGATTACTTAGGCAGTATTTGGTTGCATTAAAATACATTTGCACTGATGCAAAGCTATGGAAGTGCAAATTCTGAATTATTTTTGATAAGGGTAGATTTGCCCTTTCAGTGACATCGTGACATATGGCATCTTGGAACAGGTGCGTGCATCTAAACACCATTTAAGCAATGATTTAGAGTCCCAGATGGCAGTTCATCTTTGCCCTGATTTGGCGACCTCGACCACAACTAGACCTGTTCATGGACTGGGCCAGCATTCCACTCTGTATTAACATATTTTTCTAAGACCCGAGCCCAAGCCCGGCCCGACCATCGGGCCTACAACTTGGGCCTGAGCCCGACCCTCATAGAAAGCCCGAAGCTCGGGCTTGGGCCCGAGCCCGAAATTTAGCCCATGTTGTTACTACTGCTGAAGTGGCTAAATAGAGAGAGAGAGAGAGAGAGAGAAATTATAAAGAAAAAATAAAAAAATGTATATATTAAATTATAAATATATATATTTCAATAAATATTATATTATTTATATATTTTATATATTATATAAAATACATATTATGTAATTTATAAAATATATAATGTTGAGTCGGGGGCGGGACGGGCTCGGGTTGGGTTTTTTCGGCAAATCCCAAGCCCGACCCGTAACATAGTCGGGCTTACTGTGTTAGGCCCGAGGTCAGGCCCGTGGGCCTAATTACATGACCAAGCCCAATCGGGGTGCGGGTCGGGCTGGTCGGGACATCGGGCTACCCGACCCATGAACAGGTCTAACCACAACTTAGGTTAGCTTGTAGCACCTTGCCAGGGGCCGACCTGTAGCACCTCGTCATTGGATGAAGTGACCTCGACGTAAGAAGCGACCTCCCTCGAGGGCTTGCCGACCTGACCGAGGAACAGGCGGTGACCAGCAAGATGTGCTCGTTGACAAATTTGGCATGCATATATCGACACTCCTATGTTTCTTATAAGTTGGCCCACGTGTCGAATATTCTGAAGGATGGTCAATGTGCATGGCGATTACCTCCGAGGTTTTCGGACCAGTTAAGCACAACCTCCTGGAAATCTTGGGTGTGGTGCGTGAGGCCCACACCAAACAGTGCCTATACAAAGGCACTGACCTCAATGACACAGGAGAGGTACGCGTGATTATTTGCTCACTAGCACTCTACCATTCTAGCACTCAAGTATTCAGTTCTCATACATAATATAGTACTAACTTAAGCATCAGAGCGGCCTCGCCCGGTTAGCCACCCCGGGTTCTCTGATCCTCTATCTTGCAGCTTAGTCCATCTCGCCACACGGCTAGGGTCTAGTTCATCTTCTATCTAAGAGCTTCCAGATCGTGTACTATCAATTGGTGTCGTCTGTGGGAAATGTTACAAGAAGCTAAGTTTTTACCTTATAAAAAGCTAAGTCCTCATCTTCTAGAAAGCTACGATCTTGCCTTTTAAAAATTTAAGTTCTCATTCTCTAATTTCCATTTTTTATGAACTAAAAAGCATTTTTGAGCAACACCAACATCCAGAACGAATCTCAATTACTAGGGGGCAAGAACATCTGTGATGAACCTTGAGAACTCCCATGTGACAATCAAACAAGTTTAGGCCGAACCCAACATTCCCAGTGCCCTAGATAGATACACTACTACTGCATGTGAACACCCCTCTCCTTGTGGTAGAGCCATGCGGTTCCCGCCGGGATTGAAGCGTGGCAGTTCTATGAGATGAAGCATGAATTTTCAGATCTGAGCATGGGAGAAGCTTGATGTAGATAGCAGCAGAACGACCTCAACTCATCCTCAACAGCAATCAGCCAAGACAAGGCCTCATCATCCCCATTTCGCGAGGTCACCTCTATGAGTCGAGCTCTTCGTGGCTCCCGCGGGAGTCGGCAGCCAACTAACTGCATGGACGCCCTTGCAAGTCAAGCCTTCCAAGGTGGTTCCTGTGCGAGCTGGTGACCTAAAGTCAGTAGTGTTGCCCCTGAAGGTTGAGCTCCCAGTGACTTCTTGTAGGAGTGGATGATTAGCGTCACTTCGAGGCTGATGCAGTGCAACCATGGCCCCGAACTGCTAACTCACGCTGACAACAACTTTATGTATCAACAACCCTTACAGGGGGGCAGAACACGTACATTGTGGCCTCACAAGCACTCACCCAGGAAGATAACCCACGGGATGGCGTAGAAGCAACCATATGAGAAGTTACTACAGAATGACCACCCACTTAGGCTGAGAGATCAGGCCGCATGTTGGCTAAATAATATTATGGGGAGTGGACTATGAGTCGCTCTCAG
Source organism: Nelumbo lutea (assembly GCF_056320005.1). Taxonomy (NCBI): domain Eukaryota; kingdom Viridiplantae; phylum Streptophyta; class Magnoliopsida; order Proteales; family Nelumbonaceae; genus Nelumbo; species Nelumbo lutea. The sequence goes on from NC_142688.1 coordinate 4,283,489, forward strand.
AGCCCAAGGGCAACAGTGCCAAACAAATAGTGACCTCGGCGCTAAACATGATTAAGACCCCAATCGCCTCTTCGGCATTGACAACTTAAGACCCAATCGCCTCTTCAGCTTGGGCAACATAAGACCCAGTCACCTTTTCGGTATGGGCAGAATAAAAAGTAGTTCGTGTTCAGCCCCATCGGTATGTAGACAGGTCGGGTACATATCGTTCCCCCTCAGCCTCATTGGTGTGTAGAAGAAGAAAGAGAAAAAGAAAGAAAAAGAAGCAAAGGAAGGAAGACTAATTCAGCACAAGAAAGATAAACAAAGGACTAGTTCGCTTTCAACACCATGACAGACATAAATTTGGCCGATCTCTTCACATCCGATCGCCACCTTGATTTTCAAGCTTTGCATCAAACTCGCTAGCTACTCTTTTGAGAACCAACTCGAGGGACACCGCATCGAAATTTGCTAGGTGGAGCAACCCGATAAAATAGTGACATAGTTAGAACCCCTTCTTGAGGACAACATGATGAGCTTTGCTCTTGAGGTATTTAGTCGGATTGCAGAATCCGTTGATGGTCACATCCCTAATAAGGTAGATGTCCTTGGGTACCTACTCCACCTCTCCTTGAGCAGATGAATTTGCTCTCGTGCCTTGATAATCAAGATGGTGAGGTACTGTGTAAGGTTGCAAACACATGGACTCTTCCGACCTAAGAAGCAAATTAGACCAACGCTTACGACTACGAGCTTATCGAATCAGTCACTTTGGGCCAAAAGGAGCAATTTACTCTCTTCGCCGAGCTACTCTTTGTTCGGGAGTGGGGGCAATTGATGAGGGAGGATTTGTCCCTCTAGTGACATTTCGACACATGGCATCTTGGAACAGTTGGATGCCACATAGACACCATCTAAGCGATAATTTGGAGTCCCAGATCGCAATTCATCTTCGCCCCGACCTAGCGACCTGCTTATGCCGCCGACTTGGCAACCTCGACCACAACTTAGTCGGCTTGCAGCACCTCTCCCAGGGCTGACCTGTAGCATATCATCACTGGCCGAAGTGACCTCGATGTGAGGAGCGACCTCCCTTGAGGGCTCACCGACTTGATCGAGGACCAGGTGGTGACTTGTGAGATGTGCTCGCCAACAAATTCGGCATGCATATCCTAACACTCCCAAGTTTCTCGAAAATTGGCACACGTACCAAATATTCCAGAGGATGGTCAACGTTCATGGTGGTTACCTCCGAGGATCTCGGACCGGTTAGGCATGACCTTTGAAAATCTCGGGTGTAGTGCATGAGGCCCCCACCAAACAGTGCCTATGTAAAGGCACCAACCCCAATGACACAGGGGAGGTACACGCTATTATTTGCTCACTAGCACTCTAACATTTTAGCATTCAAGTATTCGGTGCACATCCATAATACAGTATTGGCTTAAGCATCGGAGCGAGCTCATCGAGTTTGCCACCATAGGTTCTCTGATTCTCTATCTTGCAGTTTGGTCCTACTCGCCACACGATTAAGGTCCTGGTCTTCTTCCAGATAAGAGCTTCTAGATCGCATACTATCAATTCTTGTTTCAAAATTTAGCTTATTTTGTTTGATTGCACTACAAAGGAAGTATATTAAGACATGAAACATAATAGATTAAAACCCAAAACAGAATTAAACACAAATTTGCATTTTCTCGATTGTACTTCCATTAATTTGTACTAGTGCAAATAAAATTGGACTGCAAATAAATACAGTCTGATAACCAAAATTGATAAAAGCAAATAAAAAAAAATTGAATTAGATTAAAATATGTAGGAACATATGGTATGGAGAAAGGAGGAAATGGTGACTAAAGGTGTGGCACGTGAATTGAACTGATTAATATATAATTCAACTATTCAAGACATGAAAGCCCCGTGAAGTGGAGTTGGAGTTGGCCAGGTGGGTGGCGTGTCAAAATTGAATCACTTCACTTAGTCCAACCCAGGTTATTAATGAAGGGTTTACCCTATTGCCTTTCCTAATTACATTTTCTCCATGAAAATAACGATACCAACAAATCGACTTTTCTCTGACTTGTCCTGCTTTCCAACAACCTCACTCTGAACTCTGAAGTTTGAATAACATCTTAAAAAACATTTTATTCCTTTTTCCATATTTGGTGTTATCTGCTTTCCACGTTTTGACCACACACTTTAATTCAGAGGAAAGGCATTGTCATGAAATCAGTACCTGATAAGCCTTTGTATTTTACCCAACACAAAAAGATAAACCTGTGTCCGAGTCCGAGTGTCCGGCTACTACTTTCACAGGGCTCTTGCCAAATTCATGAGACATATATAAGTAATTTAATCACTGCCACACACGCCATAGCCCCGTTCCGTTACACTTTAAATTTGATAATAGCGGGATTACCGTTGGGATAATTCATTCAGCGCATCAATTGGGCTATTCTACCTCTTAATTAGTGTATCAGGCAGTGATTGGTTATCAATTTAAGCCTTCAAAAAAAAAAGAGAGAGAAAGAATTACAACCAACATCAATTGATGGGTGGCTTAGTTGTTAATTTCTCTAACTCCTGGGAATAGTGATTTGGGATCAAATCTCGCTGCCATTAGGGTTAAGGATTTAGGAGGAGGATTGCTAGATCGGCTATCCTATGATTGTGTAGCCCCATGAAAGAAAAAAAAAAAAAAAAGGGTTCAATTCCACACTATAATAATAAAACGGGCCTTGAAATTGAACAGGTGAGTCCAACCCATTTTCAACTAGGACCCAAGTAGCCCATCCACAGCCTATGTACAGTTTTCTCTAGTGGAATGCAGTACTTGGACCCTTGAATGCCATCTGGACAATGGACACTGAACTGGATGGTTAATGTATTAGGCCAATTTTATTTTTATCCGCGTCTAATGAAAAAAACATCGCGATTGTATTATTACAAAATTTATAAGTCTATAACCGAATGAACTAATGAATAAAAATCTTATCACTTAGCTTGTTTTATGCTCATAACCTATGTATCTACAAATTTTTTCACTACAAACATATTATTGAAAAATTCAAAAAAATGGGAAATTTTCATAAAAACGTATAAAATTGAATACTACTCTTACGCTTTCATTTTTAACCAATCTGCTTACTGAAACACCAATTTGGCCAATATCAGGATACCTGCTGAACAGGTTGAACACTCAAATCACATAACTCTTTTTTCTTATAGAATTTTTCCTGCTAGCAGGTAACCTAGAGCGTTCCTATCACAGGTCTTTTAGGGTAAGCATCCCTCTATGGCCGTATCTTTAGTTGCCAGATTTCTGCAGTTTGGAGCTGAAATATTAGGTTGCTTTGAGTTCCAACAGCGAGGAGGGGAGAGGGGGTTCTACTTCCTATTTGCACCAAAAGGGGTTTCTTGTATTGGCATTGTTTGGAATGTTGCTGCAGTTATTCTAGAGTTGTTAGATTCAATTGTTAAAAATTCATATATCTTATTATTTGCTGATATATAGAATTGTTCTGAACAACCACCACCTACATGGGGCTGTTCAGTGGGAGGCTGGTTTCGTGTTCCATCGTGTTTTGGAACATAAAATAACAAATTAGTATTCTTTGATCTGGGTTTGAGTCTAGAACCACAACCCTATATTGGGTAGGCTCATGTTAGCATTTTACTCTGTTTTGGGACTTAAGGCCGGGCCCATTCAATTTTTGACAGAAGGCCGACCCAAGCCCGCTCAAATTGCACCTCTACTATGATTCTCGGACCAAAATTTTAGTTTTTTTTTTTTTCCTCCCCCCCCCTTTTGAACATTAAGACCCACAATCTACACAAGGATATCAAGGTTCAAAATTTCAATACAGCGCAAGATGCTGATAAAAAGTATCGGCCTGTATCAGTACAGATTTTTTGGAATCTGGTTCAAAGGGATGAGTTAAAGACCAGTTTACTCTCTGAATCACTCACCGACCCAATACATTCCCTGTGAGGGCACATCAGAAAGGCCTCAATTCGATAAGTATCGACTGATACCTGACAAAATTTTGAACCTTAAAAAATACTACATGACAAGTTTGCTTGGATAAATAAATTCATGCCAGCATGTCCATCAAATAGTGACGACTGAGGTTTATATCCACACGTGGCATGTGACTCATAGAGTTATAGCTAGATCCCGTATACACCCTCTTTTGGGTTGCCTGTGACTTATATAGACCATCTACATGGCATTTGGGTGTAGCGCAAATGACATTTGTAATGGTGTAAATTCGAGGGAATGCAGGCATGCTAGGTGTAAATATTGGTATATTTTTGTTTCAGATTTGAGTGTATTGCTTGTTTGTGAAAAAGTAAAATAGGAAGTAAAAATGGTATGTTCTCACCTGAATATGCCAGAGAATGGAGGTAGGAGTACAAATATTAATTTAAGATAAATAAATTGATGCAAAAATGAACGCAGTCCAAAATTAGAGTCTAAAAATGGTAGGTGCAAAATTATATCTGGTTCAGATTTAACGGTAACTAAACGCAGTCCAAACAACTAAAAGCAAATAGGCCACAGAACACCATAAATGTTGCATGGTTAAAAAAAGAACTTTTCATTTTGAAAATATCAGAGCCCAATTTTTTTATCCATACAGGTTTTGTTTTTTTGTTTTTTTTTATCCCCAATGGAGCATCTCCTGTTGCGATACTATTCTTAAGTAGAGTCTACAAACCTAGCTTTAATCTTGGGCCAGGCTTGTATTTTTATTTCATGACCTAAATAGGCCTCCTCCTGTGTAAGTGTCAGAACAGTAGAATAGGAATGATCGGCCAATTACCAACCCATGTGGCATTTGATTGTACTGAACAGACCTATGGTTTTCAAAACCGGTTCAGACCGGATGATTGGATCGGAAAAATCGGAACATGGTCACCCCAAAACTAGTTTTTGCCAAAAATCGTTGATTTGGTCAGCAAACTGCTGACTTGTGCAATCAAACCGTCGAACCTTTGATCTGGATAATGACTTTTGGTTATTTTTTATTTTTCTGTCAGAGTAGACTGTCTATTTGGACCGGATGGTTGGACTGTTCAACCCAGGAATCAGACCCAAAACGATTCCCTGTCCGGTCCAATTTTAAAAACCTTGAACATAGACCGTTAATATATAGTATTTAATATATTAATAAAATAAACAATTATTTTCAATCTTATTATACTATTTTATTTAATTATTGTATATATAAACAATTATTCACATCAAAATTCAAATAAAGTGAAAATTTTAATTTTTATTATAAAATTTTTAAATAAATAGATTTGGCCCGATCCACGGCCTGACTTGACGTAAGACTTGGCCCATATTCCAGCCCAGCATGACCCGTTTTAAACCTTTACCTAGCATATTAAGGCATCAGAGAGCATTTGCAGACGATCTCTCTCTTTAACCGACGGCATATTAAGACATTCTCTCTCTCTCTATTCAACTAATCGATTTATTGATTATGTAATTTTTCCTCTGTTTCTCTTTTTTTTTTTTCTGTTCTTAGTTTTACAACTTTAAAATTCATTCAGTTTAATTGTATTGAAGTTCCTTTGGTTAATTTTTCTTCACTTCTTTTGTGGATTTGATCTATTTGTAGATTTAAGAATTATGGTTGGTTCATATCCAATTTTGGTTAACAATGTTTATTTTCTGTAACTGAAACTGTCATTGAATCCCATTTTCAACTTCAATTAGTCTTTTTCTTACTCTTTTAAGATTTGTCGCATCTTACCGATCTTTTAAGACGCATCTGGTTTTATAAGGAAGAATTTATTGTAGAAGCTTTGGATTCGTTGAAAAGCATGGTTAATTATGGAAATTGATTTTCTTTTTTATCTTTTTATTATCTGTTTTGATGTATTTTTATATTTTTGTAAAAATTTTAATATACTTCTTTAATTTTTATATTTTATTTTTCATATATTTTTCTATGTTTCATTCAATTTGGATCAGATTGAACCTGATCTAGTCCATTTATATTTTAATTGTACCAGTTTGAATTCGATTTGTATAAGTTTTAAACTGAATTGGATCAAGCCCATTTGTATGAGGTTAAAGCTCAAGTTTAAGACCTAGGTCCGATGGTTAGGTTGTGTTCGAGTTCAGGCTTGAATGTATTATGTTAATACAGAGACAAAGCCTGGCCCGAATTTGACACAGCCTGCCTGTGAAGAGGTCTAATAGAGAGAGTGAGAGCATATCGAGATACCCAAAAGCCAAATCATGAAAAAAGCCCAAAGCCATCCAAAGTCTATTATTGCTTGGACTTTTAACTTTTGGCCCGTACAAGCTTATCCAAATACCATCTTCACATGTTTATCCCTTGAAAGGCGATCAAGAATTGAAAAATAAGTAGATAGTTAAAACAAAAAAAAAAAATGGTAAAAGACTAAAATTAAAACATATGAACATTTTCTAGGAAAAATTCTCGATTAGAACCCTGTACTTAGGGCCTAGTGACACTTTGGTCCTCAAACTTGAAAGTATGACAATTCGGTATCCGAACTTTTCATTACGTGTCAATCCAGTACTTTCCGTCAACCAATCCATTAATCAACTGTTAAGTGGCAATTGAAAAGACACAAGTACCCTTTGAGTGTTATCTAATTCTCTTTATCAACCATCTAAATGTTAATAAAAAATGAACAATCCCAAATCTTTGTCTTTTCTATTCAATGTGTAGTAAGACTGATTCTAACTTTCTTGAATTGAAGAGGGAATAATTTAGGATTATTCATTGTTTATCAATGTTTGGATGGTTGATAAAGAGAATTAGATGAGATTTGAAACGCATTTGTGTCTTTTCAAATACTATTTAATGGTTAGTTAATAAATTGATTAATAACAGATACTAAAGTTTGAGTACTGAATTATTGCATTTTAAAGTTTAGAGGCCATAATTATAGAATACTGAATTATTTGGACTATGACAATGATTAGATATACGATATGCCAATCATTTTATCTTTTTCTTTGCAAAGAAAACAACCTTGGCACATTGAATTCAAGTTGTGAATCTATTCCACGATTTATCCTAAATAAAGTGAAAAAAAAAATCCAAAAACAAAATTTCATAATTATTTATGATGGAAGTTGAGGGTTAGGGCCACTAGGAGCCCCGTGGTATGGATTCGCAATCACATCTTTTGGGAATCCATAGTATATCCAACTCTGCAGATATGTGGGACGCAGAGCCCATCGGGTATCGTTGGCAAATGGAAATCGTGAGTTATCTAAATAGATGTTTGGCATTAGTGTTGAGAATATAATACTGTTTTTTTTGAAAAATGGTGTTTATTTTCTGTTTGGTGTAAAATTATTTTTAGCATTGGCCTATATTATTCAACGTTTAAGACATAATCCGGATTTTTTTTTTTTGAAAAAAAAAATACTAAAACGAGAGGCCATTTTCTGAAGCACCACTTTTTCTGATGTACCGTTTATATGGTGCTGTTTTCTCGAAAAACAGCATTAATACTAAACACCGCCTAAACTTCAGACTTGCAAATAATTCGAACTCGCTCTTGCCTGGAATTGCAAGCTAGACTTGTAGGCCCCAGAATCGCAAAGAGAGACAGAGGGAGTTTCGAGTGTTTGGAAGCTAGGGTTTGGCGATTGGCGAATAAGCCTGTGTGCACTCTGATTGTAATCTGTACTGTTTTTTTAGAAGATTTTTTCTCCTCTACCCAAAACCCATGAACAAAGGCAGAAACTGAATCATACAAATCTCTGTGCATACTTTGTGTTGTTCTGTTTTACATGTTTCTTTCTGTTTTTCTACATGCCAATTGTTTATTTTGTTCGTTGGATTTTTAGTATGACGACATGGAAGATACATGAAGGTCAAGGACCAAGATATATTCATAATTTTACTATATTAGGTTTTAATTTATAATATTGATTTTGGGTTTGAATCGATTTGGGAAGACAATAAGTGAAAAAAGTGGCTCAATTATTTATGGAGACAAAATCATGAAACAAGAACCATTATAATCCTTTCGGTCGTTTTGAGTCGATCGGGATAGATCCAATCCATTGATAATCCTACATTTACATTTGATTTGATGAATTTCCGGATACTTGTATTAATAACAATTACAACTTGTCGGTGAAATCTGAACCCAGTTGCCCTATTAGTGGAATTACACAGTGCAGTTGACTTCAAGTCGTAGCCGTTTCAAGCTCTATCTAGCTATGGGGGGTCAAGTTAATTTTGTAAATAATAAACAGGAAATGGGCTCCCATTCCCTAATAAATAGCCACAGACAAACTGGAGCAATGGCCCATAAGGGTTACGCTTAAGGAGTTGCTATGCCCATCACTCATGTTCCCCTGATATCCATATTATATAGAGATTTTTTTTTTCTTCTTTGTAATTGTAAAGAATGTCCATATATGAAGATAAATTGGGATCAATTCCATACTAAAGGCTAGGCCATTAAGAGGCAAAAGGCCAGATTATTCCAACTGCAAAACAGAACCGGCCAGGCTTAAGGCCTATTTCTGATGAGGGAGCTACGTGGGTTAACCGGATAGGGCTTGTATTCTGTGCACAGAATCAAATTACAAATTGGCCAGTGCCATTGAGTAAGTTGGGTCAAAGATTTAACCGAACCGACCATTGATTGCCATGTGCCACCGGTCCACCGCCCCAGAATATTCTTCGTTACCTCCGTCCCCGCTGAGTCGCTGACGTGACCTGACTCTCATCTTTAATTCCCACATCCCCAATTGGTTGGTTGCTCCCTCTGGGCTCTGGATCTGAGCTTTGGTCAGGCTTGTTGCTGGCTGCACATCGCACCACCCAGACCCAGACCCAGCATGTCAAATCTTACTTCTTTTATGTCTCTCTCTCCCTCTCGAAGCATCCTGGCCCAGCATCATTAAGACAGGTTACCAGACCTTTTAAATTATCAAGCTGACCGGGACACGTGGCTAAAAGCTAGCATCAGCCAGAAACCTCACGAACCCCCCACTCGCATATTACATATTACGACGAGAACAGTAGTGAGAGCCAAAAAGTCTATTTAATGCGGCTAGCTCGATGACGTGTCGTACTGTCAGCAACCCACGTGGTACAAAGCACACGCGTCAGCTTATCACCATGATGTTAGGCAGATGATCAGATCTTCACTGCCCGCAATGCAAAACGATATGCAAAGATACCACAGACTGGTGCACTGGTGCAGTGTATGTATATATATACATACATACATACGGATGCCAAATCACTCTTTGCTCTTCAAAGTTGGAAGTTGGAACTTGATATTTTGATGGTAGCGGCGAGCGACGAGCGACGAGAGGGTGTTTCGTTTCCTGCCATCGCGCGGTTGTGTTGACTGTTGAGCATGAGCAGTCGATCAGAAGAGTAGACCAAAAGGAAATTAAGAGGTCATCTGGCGGAATCGGAATGGGTGCTCTGGATCATTTATCTAATCTTTTTGATTGCACTCCCCGCAGCAAGAAGAAGTTCAAGAATCGCAAGCAATTACAGGTACCGTTTTCACTTAAGAGTTAAGACTAAGACCCCCTCCTCCCCCTCTGTTTTTCTTTGTTTGCTTAATTTAATCGTTTTTGTTCCATGGGAAATCAGACTGTGGAGATAAAGGTGAAGATGGACTGTGAGGGGTGCGAGAGGAAAGTGAAGAGGGCAGTAGAAGGGATGAAAGGTAAACTAATTATTGAGATGATATTAGTGTATAAACCGTTTGATTAATTTGGAAGCTTAAAAACTAATTAATTAAGCGTGGGTGTGGTGGTGTTTGATGATCAGGGGTGACACAAGTAGAAGTAGAGCCAAAGCAAAGCAAGGTTACAGTGATAGGGTACGTAGAACCAAAGAAGGTACTGAAGCGAATACAAGCAACAGGGAAGAAGGCCGAGTTCTGGCCCTACGTCCCATACGATGTGGTGCCACATCCCTACGCACCTGGGGCCTACGACAAGAAGGCCCCACCAGGATACGTGCGGAATGTTCTACAGGACCCTGTGGCTTCCAAGTTGGCACGTGCCAGCACCATGGAAGAGCGCTATTCATCTGCCTTCAGCGACGATAACCCTAACTCCTGTGCTGTTATGTAAACCATAAAACCCTGTTCATCGTGTTTCGTATAGCCTAGACATTGATCAAAGATTAACTGCGGGTAATTAATAGCCTAATAGGGGGATGGTCTGTGTGTATGCATGATTGAATTGTATGTACTATGTGCTATGTAGAATGGATGATGATATTGATATGTAGTTGGAACTTGGATGTTTGTTTCGGACGGTCCTGCTGGGCCGACTGTTTAGTGGTTTCATTTTTTCAATCACTGTGTTCTAGAGGGCTTGGTTTTCAGTTTGGATTTTTCAAACACTGTACTCTATCATGTTTAGTTGTTTCGTTTGTATGAATGAGATGAATCATTATTGCAATTCTGCATCAGCATTGTTGTGATTTGTGAATTTAACAGGGACGAGAAATCGTTTTCGCGCGGTAGTGGACGACACCTGTCTCCGTCATGGTCTTACAGATTAATTTGTTTAAGGCAATAGTGTTCCTATTTACTTTTTAGGAGTTGGGATTTGGTTTATCTTCTTAATCAAAAATAAAAACAACCACAAATTAGTGGATGGATGGGAAAACCACAACAAAAGTATTTAATTCTGGTTGATTTGAGAGCTGGCCCAATTACAAAAGGGTGCGTATACTGTGGAGTTTCAATGTGCAATCAAAGTTTCGCACTCAAGAGTCAAGACCCATGAAACAGAGACTCTACAAGCCAAGGACAAGGACAAGGACATACCATTCCTTTTCATGGGTCTCACCTTATCAGTAGGCGGTAGCGTCAAGAAATCATAGACCTGCACTAGCTCTACAATTTCTCCTTCGGTCCACTTGAATTTAACGATCAACTCTTCTATGAGGAGGATCAAGGATCGCTAATTAAGGAGACCTGCTGATCACATTACAATAATAAATCAAATATAATTCAACATCCATACCCTATTACAATAAAACCACTAAATTAACCTTTATAACCACCACAAAGTCTTCTCTGGAAGTCTGAACTACCAACTAATTAATGATCCAGCTAGGCGCAAACAATGTCATCCATTTCACGACCCTCTTGAAGTTGATGAAGGTTGCTGAACTGGGAGGATCCTCCCTCTGCTCCAGCTTCATTGACCGACCCTGACCCTGACCCTAACCCTGTAGAGGTCGGCACCGCCATGTGTGTTTGCTCTGTCTCCCTTTTCAGTGTCAAGTATATCAGCATTCCCATATAAAGAAACATTACTGGGAAAACCATGACCCCTGTAAATATTGAAGCAACTTTAGGAAGTCGGTTGCTCGACATCCAGTTCAACACGCTTGTTGCTAAGAAGTACATATTGATCCCAATCACACTAAACCCCAACACCCATGAGATTATTGACACCTGTTACGTTGTAGTCGAAATTAACCACAAACCAAAGCCAAAGGAACGGGTCAAATACTATCACTATTAATGATATAATAATTAATTAAGGGTTTCAAAGCTGTTAATGTTAAAGCCGCCTCACCGTCAGGGAGTTCTTGTGGTGACCCATCTTGGTCTTGCTACTTGTGAACCTCAGTAGAGGAACCAATGCAAATGGAAGTTCGAAGGATAAGATCATCTGCTTATATATAACATAGAGAGAGAGAGAGAGAGTAAAGAAAGATGACCAATTAATAGAATTAATTAAAAACCCATTCATTTAACATCTAATAAAATCTTTACGCTAAAGGGTTATGGGTATGGTTAGTTACAGAGGCGATGATGATAAGCTTCCCAGCTCCTGATGAACCCCCCACAATGGAGGCCACCAGACTCGGAGCAATGGCTATGCATCTCGTAAGTAGGTTCCTTATCCAGAGCTCCATTTTCAAGTCCAAAAACCCCTGTCAAACATCACAACTCACAACTCACTAAAGTGCTTCTTCCAAATATATAAATGCCTCTCTCTCTCTCTCTCTCTCTCTCTCTCTCTCTCTCGCTCGGTATATATTATGGAAGAGGTACGTACCTGCATGATGTATTGGCCAGCATAGGTTCCTGTGACTGTGGAACTCTGACCAGAGGCAAGCAAGGAGAGAGCGTATAGTCTGGAGCTCCATTTCCCAAGAGCATTCTGTAGAAACTCCATACCAAGTTAATGTTGACTGTTTGGGTTAAAAAACGAAAGCTGATTACTTGCCAAAACAACAAGGATGATGACAGTGCGTGAGACCTTAAGCAAGAAAGCAGCGGAATTGAGGGTGATGTCCTCGCAATGGGTTTTGTTCTCCAAAGAAAGCCCAGGACTGTAGCAGACGCTACTGCTGACTGAGACCACGGACACATTGATCAGAAATGCAACCAATAAGGCGATCCCTCCTTCTATGAGGAAGTGTCTGCATGCACTCTGGGATGGAGAAATTAATCCAATTAGAGATATGGGTATTAGCCATAGCTGTAATATTACTAAAAAATGAAAATTATTGATGGAGAATTTGTTGACTCACGTTGATGCCATTGGAAGAACGAGGGATTTTTCTGGAAGTAACTAATGCTGAATGAAGAAACAGGTTATGCCTGCAAATTGCAAGAATTAATAACAGCAATTATTATTGATACAAGAAAAATAAATAAATATATAAAACTACTCCTATGACCTATCCCTATAAAACTTACTCATTAAGTACAAATGAATGCAAATCAAGTAGGATTTTCCTGAACAGTCTGAGTCTATATACTAATCTTGAATAAGGTTGATGGCCGACCAATGGAAGCTTGACTCTAGCATCTGTATAGTCTTTAAACCTTAAACCAAACTCAAGTTTATCAATTACAGAGCTAGGTAGGGATGTTGTTTGGGCAGAATCATGTCATATTCTTGGGCCTTATCTTGCTATTGCTAGGATTGATGTCCATTGTATTTATATTATACCCATAATCCACCTTGTATTGGATTATTAAAGGAATAAAGGGGCCCTCTCAATTGTGGCTAGTCCTTATTGGCTAGGCCTAACCCAATAAGTCTCACCTTGGGTAGTCCTTATTGGCTAGTCCACGACCATCGTCTTGTGGACCCTCCGAAAATACCATTTTAACCGATACCACTTTCCTTGGGTGATCATAGAACGAAATAGAGACTGAAAGGTTTTGGACAAGCATTTTCTTTGAAGCAACAAACTGTTTTGTCTACTTCTATATCTAAACGTTGATTTTCATCCAATATACTAGGTGGGTTCACTTCCTAAAATATGTTATGCTATGTACCGCTCAACTTATAATAGTTATAGTGTTATCTGCATTAAATATAACCTCAAGTTCTTTGTTGGGTCCAAATAGAGAAAAATTGGAAATGGGTGGCCGATTGAATCTGAAATTGTATGGCCTACCATTTTAGGAGGCTAAACCTAAAAACGAACAGTGGGTCCATGGCCTTAGACATCAAAGTACAGTTAGGAGAATTACGGCATGATCAAGGCCCCAAGCAGAGCAACTGCATCTCGTGTGGCTTCATCACCCTTCAATTTGGGGACAAACATTCCCTTGACGATCTCCCTTGGATCAGGTTTGGCGTGTGCCATCACTCCGAAGAAGCAAGCACCCATCATCAGCAACAGGACACCTATTGCAATTTCCAATTTCCTTATCTGTAATTCAAGATTCAACCCATACTCCATCATGTATCAGAAAGCCCAACAGAGAACTAAAGCATGTGGACAACAATAAGGCCCACCATGTAAATTCATAAAAAAATATAAATAAATAATAATAATAATAATAATAATAATAATAATAATAATAATAATAATAATAATAATAATAATGGGCCCATGCTGATGTATTGGGAAAATTTGGGCCTCACAGAGTCCATAAAGAATTGGGGCCCGCATAGTTTAAACTTGAAATATAACAGTTGCTCACGCCATATCTTTGCAGCCCAAGGAGGAGTAGAGTATTTAGTCCAGCAAGGAGGACACCACTCCAGATGGGTATGTTGAGAAGTATGTTGAGAGCGAAGGCCGAGCCGATCACTGTAACAATGCAATTAGACGTCGGAGGATAGAAACCAGAATTCATGGCAGAGATAAAATACTATTGGTTTCAGTTTTGTTTATACTACAAAAGTACAAACCTTCTGGGATGTCAGCAGCGATGACTGCGATCTCAGCCAGGACCCAGAGGCAATAATTCACTGGCCTTGGGTATTCAGCTTTACAGTGCTCTGAGAGATGTTTCCCTATCCACAACCACAAACAAGCCACAGAAATGCACAAAGCCCTTAAAAGATTCAAGAATGTTTTGGTAAATAGGCAATGTGAGAATGTAGGTAGGGACTGACTGGAAGAAAGTGGGCTAAGGCAACCTATCAGGAGTGAACACACCAGTGTTTCATGTTCCATACACATAAGGTGTGGGTCTCATGTGTATCAAACACTGGTTTGTTCACTCTTGATAGGCAAGGTTTTAAAGTTAAAAGCTAAAAGATAAATAATAACATATGATAAACTATGATAGAATTTGCAAAAATATAAAAGTCTATAAGTAACAGATTCTAGGCTTTTAGCATTCAACAAAATAATAACTAATCAATTTACAACCATATACCTTTTATATTTTAAATTTCAATATCCAAATTTCTCAAATTATTCATGTATTCAATCATCAAAACTTCCCATCATCAATGTTTCCATTTCTAATGAGAATTTTCATTCGATTTGACTAAAAAAGAAGAAAGCTTGATGAAGATTCTTTTTGGTCCTTGTTTCAACGAACTCCTCTAAAAACCTAAGGGAAATTAGGAACTCTGTTTGATCTATTAGTTTTTCATATTAATCTTTTTTATTTGTCCCATAATTATCAAAGTGCCCTTCTCATATGATTTAAACTAAAAAAAAAAAAAAAAAAAAAAAAAAAAAACTTTTTTTTTGCATCAAATAACTCAATTATCATAGGTTTTCAAGATTTCCGCCTTTCTAGCCTCTTATGCCTTGAGGCTTAAGGCTGACACCTCTTTCTAACAAAAGCTTAAGCCTCAGGCTAAAGTTATGGACTCTGAATCTCCTGCCCATGAGAATCCTGCCTATAATACACCGCCCCGTGAATTGGAAACATCCCCTGCATAATACTATGCAGAGGGTGAGATGTTCTCCATGTGTGGCTGCGATAAATGTGGGCAGAAGATCCAGGCTCAAAGTTATGAGACTTAAACATCGGAACAAATTTGATCGTCGTGCCTCAAGGAGCCGGATCTCCTGCACACAAAAACTCCATGTACATAACATCCAGCACCATGTATGTTAAATTCATGGGAAAATGTTCCCAGTGTGCGGCTGGATTCCGTCTGCAGAATTCTTACTTGCAGGGATTTCCGCCTTCTTAAGGCTTTTAAAAATCATATTGATAGGTTTCCAAGCCCACTTTGTTTCTAGCCCATCCGGACACTGGACAGAAAGCGAGGGTGATATAAAGGTGGAAATAACATTGAAGTTAACTTTAAAGGGTGGAAATAACAATAGAGACCTGTGGCTACTCCTAGGTTTGCCGAGCGAGATTGGATTATCAAAGCAAAGCTCACCCCAACAAGTACGACCCATAGCAACTGTTTACACGCACATAATCGCAAAATTAAACACAAATGAACAAATGAATTAAGAGAGAGCCGATTATGATGACGATATAACCTCGTGTTTGTGATCAGCACCAGCTTGTAAATCCGTCTCCACTTTTGTTGCAAAAACAGAAAAAAAAAAAGGAAAGAGTCAAGAGTAAAATTAAAGGAGAGCTCGATTAATTTGGCCTCATTCAAATTATAATCAAGCACTATTAAATCACAGAAAGATGGAAGTCTGTTTACGGTTTCCAGGGTCGAGATAAGCCACTGAGACCAAAAAACCAGGCCCAACAAAACCCAAGATCTTCTTCCATCTTGGTGTCTCTTGTATATGAACCAGAGCCGCCATATCTCTCCAGCTCTCTGTCTCTACTCCAAGGACTGCAACAATTATGGGTTTCTCTCTTCCAACATGTATAAACATGGTATGAACACTAACGCCATTTTATAGAAGATTTACACAAGGTTACGAAAGTGTATGCGCCCCACTCCCACTCCACAGTACGTTGTCTTGTCATAACGCATCCAAACAAAACATAATTCTGGTGGTTAGCAACAAACCATGGGTCTTTGTCGAATTGGCTCCGTTTCTCCTACCGCTCTTCCGGCTTCTGGCCGGGATCGTATTCCGCATTTATTACACCAGAGCAGGCACAATTTGGACTTAAGCCTGGGTTCAGCCAGGTTGATACGTTCAATCCGATCCAACTGCCAGGATAATCTTGTGATAATGTGCGTGGGGTATCTCTCGTCGGCTTTTGAATTAATTAAAATGCTTGCACAGCATTGCGTCGACTCGTAGGCACATACGTCTTAGCGTTCTTCTCCCAACCTATAGCTAATCAGATAGTCGCGTACCCATCTGAAATAAATTGCATTGCATTGATTATTATCAATGACGGTACAGGACATCCTCCCTTCAGTCTTTTTCGATAAAATACAGAACCAGCAGAGGCTGAATATCCCCATCAGATCACTCTGCTCAGCAAAACTGCTATGGTAATTAAACTGCGGCTGCAGTTGCATGGGGTGGGTAGAAACTCCTTGTTGCGTAGTCCAGGGGTTCTAAATTGTTCGTGTAATCGCTCTCTGATGGATGCACCAGCACCGACCATGGCGCAAGCGCAATTAATCGAATAGAACTCGTATATGCCGGGGAGAAACTTTCAGGCTTTCAGCTTCAGCTGATGAACGTATCACATCCCAAATACCTCCGTGACCGTGTCAACGAAATACGATCGAGCTCAACTGCCATTATCATATATGGAGTGCGCACTAGCAGCAGACAAGGACACCACCATACATTATCCTTCACTGCTAGTAACTTTGTCGTTCCATGTAGTAGGACTAGTAAATATTGAGGTATTCCAGTTATCATTTGGATCCGGAAAGAGAAGCTATTCATTCATTTTCTGCAATAATATATTACGTTGATGTTACTGGGTGCCTGTACAATTCGCCTTCCTTATCCATACACCCTATTAATTAAATTTCATAACACGAGGAAGCTAGGTTGCAAAAGAAGAGCTAGACATGCCAGCCTTATTCGTGACACCTGGACGTGTGGGATAGTGGCAGCTGAGCGATGTATACGTACGATACCCGATTCAACTTATCATTTATAGAACCCAGCAGCAAGGCAGTGGCCGTCATCGCTACTTTGGCTTTCATCGTCGTCGGTGGCTGTTTCCCGATTATATTTCACCGGCGTTCGTGGTTCCGGGTGGTTTACAGATCCGGCGGTTCGTAGACTAAAGAAAAGTGACAGGTGTCTATTTTGCTTATGCATCACTTAGGCTGTGTTTGAGGGAAGAAAACGTAGAGAAAGGAAAGGAAAAGATAGAAAACTTATACAATCCTTAGGATTCATGTGTAAGGTTAGTTTTGGGTTAGGCCTTAAATTGAATCAACCTATCTAATTTATACCCTTGATCAATGGAGTCAAAGGGGTCAAAAGTGATTTAAGAGGAAATAATTGATTTGATGGAGGAAGGAATTGAACCGACCTATCCAATTTATACCCTTAATCGGAGAGAAGAGTGTTTTAAAAACGACTTTATCAAAGAGAGTAATGGATTTTTATTGTGATTTATTATATTTTTTAATAATTTAATTTGAAAATAAATAACCACATGTATAAGAAATAAATTAAAAGAGAAAGAGGTCCCTTTACAGGCCTAACATGGAAATATTCTTATCAGCTACTGAATTACAGTTTATTATTCACTCAAAGTAACCTATAAACCATTGTGGCTATTTTTGCTTTCAATAAATAAATAAATAAATATATAAAGGGAAATTATTTATTGCTTCTGTTTTCTTAAAGAAAAGTTTTCGCCAATGTTCAAAATATCGATATGCCCTACTAGCGTATCAGGCTGTATCAGCCCTCGTTGCTCTTTTTTTCTTTGTGAACCTGGCTCAGAGGGGTTGATCTAAGGCCCTTCTACACCCTGAACCAAGTTAAACCCCGAAACACCCCTGTGGGGGCATATCGGGAGGCTCCCAATATGACACGTATCAGTTGATACAACTCGATACGTGTCGAAATTTTGAACCATGGTTTTCACTTTACAATCAAACTCCGATTAAAAGATCCATTATATTTACTAGTGCAAAGGCACGTGTTGCTCATATGTGCAAATAACGGTTTAAGATATAATTTAACATTACATTATTATATTTAACTTTTATGACCTTCACAAAAACCATGGCAAATATTTGCTTTATATAGTAATAATGTAAGAATATGCATATGTGGAATAAATATTAACCACATACGAATATATAATATATAGTATTTGAATTTAACTTCTATGAAACATTTGTATAAATAGGAATTTTATTGGCAAAGTATTTCTCTTTGTAAAGCTGATTTTGATTTTGAATATACTCTAAATAAGAGTAACAATACCAATACAAATAAAATGAGTGATAAGCTTTCTTCTTTTCTTGCTTATATAACCAATTTCAATAAAAACCTATATTTTTTAAAGTGACAGGTAAGCATTTCAACCATTTGAGTCAAACAGGTGAAAACATGATGTCATAATTAAATACTATAAATTTAAATTTAAATAGAAAAAAATAAAAAATATATATAAAAAATTTTCAACACATATATGATGATGCTTATAAAACAATATATATATATATATATAATAAATAAGGAGTATTTTATTAATTATAGAATTGGCAAAATTAATCTACACGAAAATGAAAGCAACTTCTTGTACATGTTAAAAGGAAAAGGAAAATCAAGTAAATGAAAGTGAAAGGGTTGAAACAAGTGAAGGGTAACTCACCTCAATAGTAAATAAAAAACCACAATGCCTTCATTAAGGGAAGTGCTACTTGCACAGAATTTCGTTATGTCCGTTTTTTTTGTTTTTTTTTTTTTTGGAGTACTAGGGCTTTCGATGGCTTTGCCGCTGGTGGCAAATGAAACACATAAATATTATGGCATGGACCTGGTTTTGGTTTCAGGACATCGGGCTCACCACTTTCCGGTATCGCACTCGCTAGTGGCCACCCTGGCACTCGCTAGTAAGAGTGATGCGATGAAGAATTGAAGATAAACCATTTAGCCCATTCTTGCCATAGTACATAATTAGGCTCCAGCCCTAGTCAGATACGTTGCATTTGGGTGCGATGTAAATCAAGAACCATTAGTTAGATTATTTAGACATTTGGAAAGAGGGTGTAATCATTATTAACGTAAAATTTTACTTCGATTCAGTTTTATGTACATTTGAATAGAAAGGAGTTTTATGCCAATAATCAATATAAAACCTCATCAACTCTAAAAGACTAATTCGATTTTATCGATATAAAACTTTATACTCTTCCTCCCATTGTACTTTTAAAAAGCAACGGTCACTTTTATGGATCGATGTAAAATATTATTAATGTATTTTTACACCGATAACATTTTACACTGATTCCAAATACAAACATAATGACTATCAATCGGTTGAGAAGTATGCAATTTTACAATAAAAATAATGAAATAGAAGCGGCTGCTCTGCCATACTATCCACAAACTGTTCCCACATTCCTAACCATAAAACACCTCCACGGCATTGAAAACATTTTTCCAAGGCTAATATTTCTGGTACGCTGCTGTATTGTCACATGAATAGGGAAGTGGGATCAGCTTGTGGGTACTGCTAAACGCTTTTGCTAGGCCATCTAGGTAGACGGTCCCATTTGTGCCTTTGTGAGTTTCCTGCACGTGACACGTTATAATGTATGCACGATAATAAAATATATATATTTACGATCAGGCAAAAAGATAAATAAGAGATGGAGCCTTAGCAACGTGTTGTGTGGAAAAGCTCCCAAACGGCTGACAACGAGACAGAATGGAATGCTGGTACATGAATCTTTCTGAATTAAACGTTCTTTGCTTTGCAGCATCAGAAACTCCAGCTTCAATAACCAAATCCCGTGCTAAGCTTAATATAAAACCCACCCAAGTTCAATAAAGGTAACATTAAAGTGTCGACGTTTTTCCACATAATATAAATTCCCAACAATGAAAACAATATATTTCGCATTTTTTCCTGCTTACCAGAGTTGATGCTCTGGAACTCTGGATCAGTATTACCTCTACTTCTGTATGGCGTTTGAGAATAACAAGGTCCCGGTGTAGGATGGAGATAAAAAGAAAATGAAAGAAAAAAAAAAGACCCCCCCAACCTTGAAAGGTTCTTTATTGCATCAAGGAAAGAGGCTGAAAAGAACTTTTGCTGTTTCTCTGACAAACGAGTTGGAGCAGTCACGATTATTGGGGTTGGGTGGTCCAAACTCCAAACATCGCTCTCTCTCACTCTCTCTCTCTCTCAAGTCCCAAACTGAAAAATAGATTCCCAATTACAATTAGAATGGCACTTGTAATTTTTTTAACGCTCACCATACAGTAGACAGATCTACACCTATGTCCCAAATATAGAAGGAAATATCATCCTTACAAGATAAAAAAAAAAAAGGAAAACATTCCACTTCATCATATAGTCAAATGCAGCTTGAATTTTGGCCTTCCCATGGGCTATGGATCCCTCAAAATCAACCATTACCATTGTGATGTCTCATTGCCTGTCCACCCTCTGCACGGCAAGGAGAAACAGACAGTGCACATTCACAACAATACCAGGCAGTCCTGCTGCTGGAATGCAACATGGAGCACAGTTGTTCTGATCGTAAATTTGTAATCGCAACTCATACGAGTTCCCCATTCCCATCTGGATTAGCTTGCCCACCCTCTGGATGGACAATGAGGATGCTTTGTAGGGCGAACCAATAGGCAGATACAAAATTGAATTTAAAAGAAATGCACCTACGAGAGAGCTCTTCTTTTTCATCCTCATTTAGTAGCAAGGTTTGGGACTTGTATCTGTAGTGCAATACTAGGCATAGGAAAATTATGCATAGTAGTTTGGCTTCCTCTCATATTACACGTTTGGAAGTTGAGAAACGCCAACCCTCACCGGTTCACAAAAGTCACAGGGGTTGAAATAAGAACAAATCTCATCTTCTACTCTTTCAACCTGTAAATTCAACAATTAAGGCAAGAAATCATAAGAACCTTAAAAAAAACATAAAAATGTACTATACCCAGAAAATGGTATTGGAACAGAAAATTATGTTTTGATTTCAAGACAGCTGATCCCTCACTACAGAACAGGTCTCCACTAATTAGCCTCACCAATTGATGAAACTGCATAAAAAAATTCATTTACACTTGCTTCCTTACAATATATCTGGATAGGGAAGATTGAATTGGCCCCAAGATATCAAACCGGAGTAATAAATTTTACTCATAGTGGGACAAAGACAAAATTAAGCCACTCCACCGTAAAGACAACCCAACAGGATAGCAAACATTAATAAGAAGTAGAACAAATTGGTGAAGTGAAGGAAATGCTGCAGATATACTAAACTACTTATTTGAAGATGATGTGTACCCTCAAAACAAACTTTATCAAATTAGCTCTTCAACCTCGCTTTGCTGCATGAGCCCCTCCTGAAGAAGAAACAATTTCAATGAGAAAGATGCTGAATCATGCCAAAATTGTAATTCTCCTATATTTCTAAATCAAAAAAGAAGGAACAAATAAAGGAGAAAAGAGGGAATAAAATCATGATTCATACTTAAATAGAAACTCTCTACCATTTACATTCAAGATGCTTAGTTACAGCACAGTGAAGTCTTCAGTCTCATCAGCAGCAATGGGAAGACTCCCTTAACATGGAAGATAACTCAGACCAAAGCTAGCAAATTAAATCAAGGTCTATTCAAATAACTACAAGCACCGAGTCCAAACCTCTAAATTCTAAAAATTTCATTGATAAGAATAACATAGATTGAAACAGCATAGCACAAGTCATAAAAGAATTACAGACATTCTATTGCAAATTTCTTCTTCCAAGGGTTTCAAAACCAAAAAGCATTTCATCATTAAACAGTCCAGTTTTTAAATTGCACATCTGAACTCTTGAACTACTAACCTGTCTTTTTTATCATTAAGGAAAGCAGTTGAACGTACTGAAGAGCTAAGACACAACAGAACCATGAGTGATCAGCCAAAGAAAAAGATAGGGAAAATGGCATACTGCTAATAGCCTAATACTACCATTTTTTTTTATCAGTTACTGCTAATGCTACCATCTTTACCTCTGCATACCATGAAGGATTGTAATGAAGTAAAAAATACACAATTGACGGAGTTCAAAATTATTGCACATATGCAAACTTGCTGACTAACACATGTTTGTGATTACAAAATAAAATACCCATGAGAACAATGCAAGCAATAACCACCAGAATTACCAAATTATTCTGAAAAAGAAAATTGTTATCAAAACAAAGTTTTTACCACAAAGAACGCTCCAAACCAAACTGCATTTATAGAAAATGATACCCAAGAATCATATATTCAGTAAAATATGGAAGCAGAAGCCAAATTAGAGAAGAACCGTTTAAGATTTGACCTTTTTTTTATTTGCACTTGAAGAGCTGACCACAGTACCAGTATTTCCCTGTCCGCAACCTGGAAGCTCCTTCAATCCCGAATTAGAATTTCCCATGCACTGAAGATTATCCATTTCACACGCACTAAGCCCTTGGTCATTTAATACTGCACTTTCTCCAACCTTGCCTTCCACCCCTGGATGAAGGCAATAAACTTGGTCATCACAACGCAGATCACATGGATTCATGACATAAGCGCCAGGCAAGCTTGCATGAACCAAGTTTTGAACCCCGTCGCTACTTTTTGGTAGTTTCTGATAAGGAAAAGATCCAATCTCCCCTTCAATCCTCCCTCTGATGTCTACAAGCAAACACTTGAGCCTAGCTATTTCAGCCTCCAATGCAGCTTGACCCTGCAACCTCTTCAACAATTGCTGGTTCAGAGCTCTCAATTTGACAACTTCGTCCTCTAATGAAGCAGCTCGGGCCTTCTTCTTCTCACGGTACTTACGAACAGCTTCTCTATTACCCAATGGGCGTTTCTTAGCCTTCTTTTCCACAGATTCTGCTGTATCATCAGTAGCTACCTTATCTTCAGAGGGAGCAGACAAGATTTTGGTGTGAACATGAAAACAAGTGTGCGTATGGGTGAAATCAGGGCCAGGTGGATTGCAAGTGTGGGTATGGGTACAAGCATGAGTGTCATTGAGGAGTTCATCGAAGAAGCTATCCATGGAGCAACTGCTCGGGGGCTGATCGCCCATGTTCGGGCTAGAGAACATTTCTTGGTTAGAGAAATCGAGCTCACCATCGTCCATGGCAACGAATCGGTCCCAGAAGAAACAAGTAACGGACCAAAGCCTAGTAAACGAGTTAGATTTTTAAAATTTCGACCATGAACGAGATGAAATTCTGCGACTTCAATTAGAACTCTTTGGAGAAGTTAGATTTCCCAATGGAAGTTGACACATAAAAAAGAAAAAGAAAAAGAAATGGCATGCAAAACCTCACAACAATTACGAGGTACCTAGACGTAAATGATTTTGACCACAATCGATATGGAAATGCGAGGTTCTGATGAAAATCAAAGCAAGAGAAGATAAAAGTCAATTCTCAAATGGATTTCGCTCAAACGAAGCGGAGATCAAAAAGAACTACAGTAACAAGAGGGAACCTAGCATTTAGATCAAAATCCAGTAAGTCTTTCGGAATTCAATGGCGAAGAAGATTGACAATCAAGAGAACTGAACTTATTATTGGGTTTGCACCTACAAATCCAAGTATACAAGAGAATCATTAGAACAATATTTCACCAAGCAATTGAGAAACCTAGAGTTCTAAAGAGAACCCTTATATGTGGTCTGTCGTCTCAGTTCTGAAACTTGGTCGTAACGATCAAAGAGGGGAAGATGGAAGATTTTACCCATAGTCCGGAAATCTAAGCAAGCATTCGAGAGATGGGAGCAGATAAGAGTCTGGTCATGGAGAGACGGAACCCTAAAATGCCCCAAGCCACCACAACACAACGAAAGGCATGAAAGAAAGCTCAAAGAAGCGGGTGCCGGGTGGGGCGATTGGTTCAGATTTCAAAGGTCAAAGCACTGATTCTGAAATTGAAATGTCTCCACCCATTAATTACAGGATTTATATAGCGTTGCCTAATACACAGCGGGGATGCGCTGTGGGGCGGAGATGTGATCTCACCGCGCTGTAAAATTAAGATGGAGGGACATTGAGTGCTTCCCCTCTTATCGATCTTTATAGTGTTAAGGTCTCAGATGCTGACGGTCTTGGCATCAAGCCGTGGATCCATCGAGAGGAAATAAACCAAAAACATAAAAACAAACTATCCGTACCAAATGTATATAGTCCAACATTGGCTCAAGATAGATATGATGATCACGTCAGTTCTGATTTTTTGGAGCAACACTCATCGCTCTTTTTGAGTCTTTTGACAACTTTGGCTTTGACACTTCGCCTCTCTCGCAACGGACCGTCGCACAGGAATCAGTATCAGATAAGTGGGTCCTATAGCGCCAGCAGTTCAGTTCCACCATTAATTTATAGCTCATTCACCACTGGATAATTTAATTTGACGTTCCGCAGCTACGTTTTTCTACGTTGACACGTGTCCTCCCAGAGTCTATGGCCGCGTTATATTTTGCCTCATCAATCACTTCCACTGTCAATTGCTTTTTGGACGATTGAAGGGAGCAGGGGCGGGCCCAAGAAGACTCAAGAAATTGTCCTGATCTGCAACGTGTTTATCGATCAGTGTGACCACGTCCGCATGATCATTACCGCATAAACGATGCCAATCAATCAGAATGTGTAAAAGTCATCTCATCTTTGGCATAATCGTAAATTCATACGTATGCAGCCTCTTGGCTCTTGCTTATAAATTAAAGAAAAAAAAAAGCATCTCAGTACCCAGTAGGCCCATCCAGGCCCAAGAAAAATTATAAAAGAAAAATAAGAAGAAGGGTATGCCTATTCTGCCATTCAGAGTGGAACCCTAGCTGACAGAAGCCCACCAGGCGTCGTGTAGTACGGAGAAGATGCTCTTTTCGGTCTCGTTTGCTGTGCTCCACGCATCTTGTGTTTTGTTTTAATCGTTTTTTCAGGGTGACGATCATGAGACCCACAAGTGGCCCGTTCTGCCTTTTGCAATGCTTAAACTTGTTTTAATCGTCGGCTCGTCGCAG
Source organism: Nelumbo lutea (assembly GCF_056320005.1). Taxonomy (NCBI): domain Eukaryota; kingdom Viridiplantae; phylum Streptophyta; class Magnoliopsida; order Proteales; family Nelumbonaceae; genus Nelumbo; species Nelumbo lutea. The sequence goes on from NC_142688.1 coordinate 4,308,792, forward strand.
ATGTAATTATGTAAACTTTAAACAATAAATAAATAATGCCATGTATCATGTATGAAATGTGCGGTGTCGGATGTTGTTAGTAGCGTGTTAAAACATATTTTATTGCATCTTATATTTTGTATACATTTATATTTATATTCTTTCTAAAGTATATAAATATATATCAAATAATATAAAATACAAGATTTTGCATTTGTATTCCTTTCAAATTGAGCCTTAAGATTTTTTTTCTTTGGGAATTACATCCATTCATCCACACCAATCCAACCCAAAATTGAACAAATCAAACGGGTCGACCAGACCCTAGCCTAGACAACAAGGCGCACTTTGTGTGGTTGCTGTGATTTGTGAAAATTGACCGGCCTATATACGGAGTACAAAGCAGGCCACAATTTCATAAACAAATAATTCAAGCTATGATGCCTTGTACTATAAAGTGCAAATTCTTGGTATGTAGACCGGTCCACTAGTCACTAGAATAAAAACTATTAAATTAGGGCCATTTATCAGAACACTTCCCCTAATTTTATGGATTTATTTGGTATCCTATAGTTTTTATTTTACTAAAACATCCCTTATAGTTTAAAGCTTATTAAATTAATGAATCTTTCATTAAGAAATGTTTGTTTTGCTACTTGAGAAGGGTAATGTAGTCACCTAAAGGTCCTAAATTGATTGGAAAATTTTCAAGGGCATGAGCCTATGATTGTTTTATTACAAAAAATCCCTAACACTTCTTTGTAAAAAAAAAAAAACAAAATTGACCAAATAGAGTCAAATAAAGTATTTGTCCATGTCTTGCTAGTGTCAACAATGGTATTTTCACTTTTATTTTCTTTTGATTAAATTTATTTAAATGGACATTAAAGTCTAAACTGTCATTCTCTACTATCATCTAATAGAAAGTTGATTAAGTAAATCGATTACAATTTATAAGGGTATTTTAATAAAATACAAACTATAAGGTAAATTTTAATAAATCCATAAAACTATAAGGGTGTTTTAATAATTGACCAAGCTACACCAAGAAGAGTGGCATAATGCAAAACTTTATATATGGTAATTTAAATGTTACATATTTATATTTTTACTGTACATTCCGAACAATGTACCATACCACTTTGCCCTCTTGTTGAAATTAGATTCTAAAAGACTGTCCTTTTGCATCGTAGAATAATTAGGTCTGAAAAGTGAAAACTTGACCTAAAATAAAATTTATTACATAAAGAGCAACATGCAGTTAAAGCTCCTCGAATTAACAGCTTTTATTTTAAAAAATTATTTTTTTAATCTAGTCAAATTAGGAAACTTTATTTGGATGATTCTCCCTACTCATGACAGTTGGATGCTTTTTTATTATTATTATTATAATTATACATTATAGGAATTGCGAGAGGTGGGGACAGATCTATCGACGTTTACCACATAGAACGGGTTTGATCCCACACCTCTATATCCAATATCCAAGTGGACACCAAGTGACCAACTCAGTAATTGGGTTATAGCTACTTGTTCAATTTTTCAACCTGGTTATATCTTTTGAAGGTCTACACGGGAGTAGCCCATCCCTCATCCCATAACCCCTAACCTAAGAGCAGGTGGAATTCGATCCCAAGTCTCTGTTACGACGACTAATATAAGATTTTACCAATAAGCTGATTGATATCTTTGCAAGTGTAATGTATTGCAATATATACAAAGTAATGTTGTCCATACCAATGAGCCTCTCCTTACTTTACCCCATTCTTTCTCTCTCTCTCTCCTTCCTCTCCTATCCCTTTCATAGTGCTCCCATTAAACCAAGTCTTTACTTATATATCTCTCTCCAAATAATAATGTGTAAGATTCCCTATCTTTTTACTTTCCTGATCTTCGCATTTTCCTTCACAGCATAAACATATTGATCCAATGCAACTACCCTTTAATTGAATGTTTTAGATCGAACTAAATGGGAAAGGAGATTGAATGAGAGAGGTCTTGACCTTCCACAATGTGGTCTTCATTGCAATGATCGATGTTGCAAGTGATTTGGTGGGGCCTCGGGTGTTCGTATGATGGAGAAGAGAAGAAGATGATAGGTCAATAGAGAGATGACTAGGTCCGTCAACGAGAGATCGCAACCAACTGCTGTAGTGCTGTCATCTCCGGAGGTGTTCGATGATGGAGAAGAAAATGAAGAAGCCTAGGTCTGATTCAATTACAGAAGTATTATCGGTTTCTGGAAAACCAATAACTGAATTTGAATCGAAGCTGATTGGTTGACTGGTTTGGTTTATTGGTTCTTTAATTTTTTATATTTATAATATATATTATAAAACATATAATAAAAAAACTAGAAATGCATATAAAATATTATATTTTAAATGATAAATATATATATTTATATATAATGCATATTTATTAATTTATAATATATGAATATATATAATGCATAAATACACATATAATATATAAAAATATATGTATACCGATCAATTTGATTAATTGTCGGTTTTTCAGTTTAGTTAATCGAAACCGAACTAATACATTTGGTTTGATCTTGTCGGTTCAGTTTGGTTTTTCTTGCTCACCCCTATACTCAATCAGGCTCATCCTGTTTTCTAGTAATTGATTAAAATCTCTCTATATTCTCTGTTTTGTTTCCCTGGACTTCATGTAAAAGCTTAAAGCCTCAAGATCATGGTGGAGTTGTAATTTCTCTTTCTCCCCCCTTTTTTATGTACACCAATTTCAAATTTGAATCAAATTGATTATTCAATTACTTAAAATGAATTCAAACTCAGTCGTTTTTTTGCTACTATTTTGATAGATATGAAATTGGATTTGAATAAGAATTTATCTAATCAAATTCATATTTCAATATGCATTGATTCGCTCCATGTACAACCCTACTCAAATGGAACGCAACACCATATGGTTACAGACACCAACAAGATTGAAAAAGAAAATTGTGGATAGAATAAAGAGTCCAACTACTATCTATTTCAAAAATGTTAATTTTAATCAATTATGTTAAAGATGTCATATGATCTAGTTATTTTCATTGATTTATGTTTCTCAATATATAATTTCACATTTCAAAAGATATATTCATCATTAAAAACTTTAACAATGTCAAAGATGTCACTATGATGTGTCACTTTATCACTGGTTTGTTCAAATTTGAATTATGTTGCATCCATTTTCATAAAATGCACCATATATTGAATGGATCTAAGATTTGATGATTGTCTAAACTCCATAGAGTGTTCAATTTAATAACCACTACAACATTTTATATATTGAGAAGGAGATGAAACCAAGAGGGAGATGCAACATACATGCAATCTAAGTCATCATGAGTATCGATAGTTAAATGGTTCAAACAAGAGTTGAAAAGTTGAAAAGTATATGTTAGCAAAAGAAAAGAAGGGACTCAATGAGCTCATTCATTAAAATAACTATTCAATAGAGTGATAAACACTTAAACATACCCTCAAGTTTTTTATAGGACTTAATTAAGCATACATTGTTGCCATTATGATAGATGGCAACAGTGAAAGATAAAAAACCTAAGTTTCTAGTGTCTAGAAGCATTGCCTTCATAACTTTTTTCTGCAATTTTCTATTTGTTAATCATCACTAGGATTATAGTGCATTATTTTCAATTGGCTATCCTCAAGGCTCAATCAATATCACTATTGCGGAAGTTCGGTTTTTATTTTCTAAGTATATGCTATAATTTATGAAAGAAGTATAACTAAAGAGTTCTATCAATGACATTAAATTTTGCTTACTTTTCATTAGTTCGTATTTCGCAAAGTGTGTTTCGAGGTTTAACAGTGCAGTACTTATTGATGAGGGCGGATTTGGCGCTCCAATGATATTGTGACATATGGCATCTCAGAATAGTTAAATGACACCTAGACACCACCTAAGTGATGATTTGGAGTCCCAGATAGTGACTCGTCTTTACCCCGACCTGGTAACCTGCCTTTACGCTAACCTAGTGACCTCGACCACAACTTAGGTCGGCTTGTAGCACCTCGTCCAGGGTTAGCCTATAGCACCTTGTCACTAGCCGAAGTGACCTCGACGCGAGGAGCGACATCCCTCGAGGGCTTGCCGACCTGACTAGGGATCAGGCGGTGACCTACGAGATGTGTTCACCGACAAATTTGGCATGCATATCCCGACACTCCCAGGTTTCTCAAAAGTTGGCCCACGTATCGAATGTTCTGGAGGATGGTCAACATGCATGGCGGTTACCTCCGAGGATCTCGGACCGGTTAGGCACGACCTCTCAGAAATCTCAGATGCGGTGCATTTGGCCCAAACCAAACAATGCCTATATAAAAACACCAACTCCAATGACACAAAGGAGAGGTGAGTAAGTACATTCTATCTCTCATACTTTATGATTTTTTAGCTCGCGATCTACTACGAGAGTACTAACTTAATCATCGGAGTGACCTCACCGGGTTAGCCACCTCGGGTCCTCTAACATTGATTCCTTGCAAGTTTCTCTGAAGAGCTACCTAGCTCAGCAATCAACCCAGCTCGACACCCAATCTACCCCCAACTCGGCCTAGTTAGCTCGACATTCAAATCCTCATCTAGCAAAAATCCTCCACTTCGCCCTTTGAGTCGTCGGTCACCTGAAAGTAATTTGAACAACACGATGCTACCAAAAAACCCTTCATCACTTATTATCAATGTTCAACCAATAATAGATTTTTCCGTAATTAAAAGACTCATTGTTCACTAAAAGACTCGATAATAGATCTTTCCATAATTTACGAAAGAAGGATAACAATGCAGTACTTACTATCAATGTTCAACCAATAATAATGCAGTACTTCCATGTTTATCTTTTAGTGGATAAATTAATTAAATAATGAAATATTTGGTAGTAATGATCAAACCAACTTCAGCTTCAGCTATTAAGGATCCCACCACTTCTTTATAAAACGTTGTTCACTAAAAGAGAAAGTAAAAAGCTTTTTGATTCAACCACTTCAATCATTATCAAACAATCTCTTAAAAATGCAATTTTAGTCACCACGACCTAAGTTGCATCTACAAAAGGAATAATTAACCTTTAAGGTTCAATTTGGAAAGAATGCAAATACAAATATATATATAGTGCAAATGCATACAAAATGCAAGGTTTTGCATTCTACATATTTGTATTTGTACTCTTTCTAAATTGAGCCTAAGGCTGCGTTTGGTTGCAATGTAAACGCAAATATGTACACTGCATATTTATCCTCTTTTCGGTTCATGAATGCAAACATGGTTCAGATTTTAAACCATTTTTACACTCATCTTGTTTGTATGAAATTGGTGCTAAGTGTGGACCCCATCATTAAATGCTCCAACTACCTTATGCTCCATTGTCTTAACTTTGGTTAAAAAGTTGATTTTTAAACCCCAACTCTAACTAAATTCCTTCAACCCTAACCCAACCTAAAGTCAATTTCGGATTGGATTGGGTTGGGCCCAATCCAACATTCTTCTCATCCCTTAAAACCTTATAGAATTTCTCGATTTTAGATCGTAATTCAACTTTCACTACATATATTAATCCTATATTTCATTAGTATTGTTTATTGGCGTTTTTTTTTCTTTTGTTCTTTTGGTACAAAATTCAAAAAAACAAGTGCTAGAAATGACTATAGTTTATTATGAGTTATGGCTTACGATAGATCTTTCTTGGGCGGCAAACAATATGGAGGAGATGAAGAATAATATTTTCAAAAAAACATAAAATGATGTTATTAAGGTTTTAGTCTTTCTGATTAGGATCAAGTGAAGAAACTATCTTAAAAGAAATACATGATACTATGTGGTGGCTAGATTTGTTTATGGGCTTTTGATGAGGGCAGATTTGGCCCTCCAGTGAAATTGTGACATTTGGCACCTCGTGACAACTAGGTAATACCCAGCCAACAAACTTACGAAGTTGGTGACCCACCCGAGCACCAGTCTGGCCGGCCTGGAGCGACCTGCGCGTGGCCTAACGCGCGCCTGCGCGAACTGCGCGCGGCCTGGCGTGCGGCCTGCGCGAATTGCGCGCGGCTTGGCACGCGGCCTGCGTGAACTACGCGCGGTCTGGACTAGCCTAGCACATGATCCGGCCAGGCTGCCCATAAGACGCCCACCGACAAACCTGGCCTAGACACTGACCCGCCGACTGACACAGGCGCCAACCTGACGACCTGGCCCAGACACTGACCCGCCGCTTGACACAAGCGCCAACCTGACGACCTGACCCAGACACCGACCCGCCGCCTAACACAAGCGCCAGCCTGACAACCTCGAGGAGTTCACCACCGTACCCCGGTTCTGATAAGATGTGACGAGTCTTACCGTTTGGAGGCTTTTCACCCACCTAACCCGCGAGGACTCCGGTATATAAAGACCTCACCCCCCAAAGGAGAGGAGGATGGAAAAAAAGGGAAGTAACCCCTGTCTCTAGCTCTCTCATATTATCTTCAAAGCTCTCTACAATAAGAGTGCTAACTTAAGTGTCAGAGAGCCCCCGCCGGGAAAATACCCCCAGGACCTCTGATTTAGTTCTCACAGGTCCCTCAACTCCTGCCACCTACAAAGAGGAGGAAAAGATGGAGTTCTCGTAGGTCCCTCAGCTCCCACTACCTACAAAGAAGAGGAAAAGATGGACTTCTCACAGGTCCCTCAGCTCCCACTGCCTACAAAGGAAAGAAGACCACCTCATGTTGAGGGCAGTCGGATTGCGCCGCACCAGGGAGCTCCACCATTCTCTAAGTCACCGGCCACCTAGTAGGGAGTTCGCCACCAAGTAGCTCTCCGCCAGACAATTCGCCACCAGACAGTTCACCACCAGGCGGTTCGCCACCGGGCAGTTTGTCACCGGGCAGTTCGCCACCAGGCAGTTCGCCACCGGGCGGTTCGCCCCTAGGCAGTTCTCCACCAAACAGTTCACCACCAAGTAGCTCATCACTAAGGCACGCCACCACTAGGTCAAATGACAAGGTACTTAGCCAAAAAATTTTACATCACAAAACATTGGTATGTGGCCAAAAACGGTTACATCAGCTTTGTTATTATGTTTCTCCTTACATGACATTTATTTTTCATATTGTTTATTGTAATAGGTAGAGTCTTTTCATAAATTTTAGTGTTAAGTTTTTTATTTTTTACCTCATTTATTGTAACATTTCTTGCATTTAACATTCGATTTTAATTTGTTTTTGTTATTATGTTTTGTCGCTTTCTGGTTTTTCGCCACTTTATTTTGAATGCCTCTTAGAAAACAAAATACAGACTTTTCCTATGTATTTTCGTAGGACTAGAGGGCAAAATGTTGAAAAACCACCCCTTCCATAATTGTTGGAAGGAATAGGAGCTTTGAAATGCATTTGGAGAGGATCGTTGTAGAGCCGAGCCATTACGCGTATAAAGTTATCAGAAGTAGTAGAAAAAAGTGAAAACTCCTACTCCAAGGATCCCCTTGGGTTTTTAACCACTATAGCAACTATCGTGCTTTGAGATTGACGAAAGCTCAGTCTTCACGGGTGGTCCCGGCATTTGGAAATGTATCGTGGAAAAAAATTTGGCGATTCAACAATTAAGGTGGAGGCAATCAGGCAATGTACCCATTGTGCGGGGAAGGAAATGAGTCAATTGATCATCTATTTGTGGCATGTCAGATTATAAGAGTAATACTCTTTGCCAGCTCTTTAGGTTTCAAGACTGATGAACTAAGACACCAATCTTTAATAGAGTGTTTATCTCTGGGTGTTAATGGATGATGCTTTCAATGAGAATGCAGTCTCTACCCTTGTTAAAGGAGCGATTCTTCTTTGGCACATATGGAAGATGCGTTGCAAGGTAGCCTTAGAACATTCCCCAATTAGTATGGAGGGCTGATATCTACTATAGAGGCTCAATTGTCTGATTTGGAAAGCCAGATAAAGAAGTCTAAATCCATTCAAAGGAACCTAGTGATAGCAGAGACTAATAGATTGGTCAACCATAGGTGTCACCCTCATGAAGGTGTTATGAAGCTGAATTTCAATAGTGCAATAGGGGTGGACAAATCTGCTGCAATAGAGTGCTAAGAAACTGATGTAACCGTTTTCGGCCACGTACCGATGTTTTGTGATGTAAAATTTTTTTGGCTATGTACCTCATCATTTGACCTGGGGGTGGCGTGCCTTAGTGATGAGCTACTTGGTGGTGAACTGCCTACTGGCGAACTGCTTGGTGGAGAACTGCCTGGGGGCAAGCTACCTGGTGGCGAACTGCCCGGTGGTGAACTGCTTGGTGGCGAGTTGCTTGGTGGCGAACAGTCTGGTGGCGAACTGACTGGTGGTGAACTGTCTGGTGGCGAGCTGCCTGGTGGCGAACTACCTGGTGGCGAGCTGCTCGGTAGTGAACTGCCTAGTGGCAAACTGCCTGGTGACGAACTACCGATGGTGAACTGCCCGATGGTGAACTGCCCGGTGGTTAACTGCCCGGTGGTGAACTGCCCGGTGGCGAACTGCCTGATGGCGAGCTGCTCGGTGGCGAGCTGCTCGGTGGCGAACTACCTGGCAGAGAGCTACCTGGTAGCGAACTGCCTACTAGGCGGCCGGTGACTTAGAGAATGGTGGAGATCCCTGGTGTGGCGCAGTCCGACTGCCCTCAGCATGAGGTGGTCTTCTTTCCTTTGTAGGCAGTGGGAGCTGAGGGATCTACGAGAACTCCATCTTTTCTTCCTCTTTGTAGGTGGTGGGAGCTGAGGGACCTTCGAGAACTCCATCTTTTCCTCCTCTTTGTAGGTGGCGGGAGCTGAGGGACCTGCGAGAACTCTATCTTTTTCTCTTCTTTGTAGGCGACTGGAGCTGAGGGACCTGTGAGAACTGAATTAGATGTCCCAGGGGTATTTTCCCGGCGGGGGCTCTCCGACGCTTAAGTTAGCACTCTTATTGTGGAGAGCTTTTAAGATAATATGAGAGAGCTAGAGGGCAGGGGTTACTTCCCTTTTTCCACCTCCCCTTTGGGGGGTGAGGTCTTTATATACCGGAGTCCTCACGGGTTAGGTGGGTGAAAAGCCTCCAAACGGTAAGACTCGTCACATCGTGTCAGAACTGGGGTACGGTGGTGAACTCCTCGAGGTCGTCAGGCGGCTAGGTCGACGCCTGGGCCGGATTGTTAGGGGGTGCCTGCGTCAGCCGACGGATCGGTGTCTGGGCCAGGTCATCAGGTTGGCGCCTGTGTTAGTCGACGGGTCAGTGTCTAGGCCAGGTCGTCAGGTTGGCGTCTGTGTCAGTTGGCGGGTCAGTGTCTGGGCCAGGTCATCAGGTTGGCGCCTTATGGGCGGCCTGGCCGGATCATGTGCTAGGCTGGTCCAGGTCGGCCAGGTCGTGCAGGCCGCGTTCTAGGTCGTGTGCAGTTCGTGTAGGCCGCGCGCCAGGCCGCGTGCAGTTCGCGCGGGCCGAGCGTCAGGCCGCGCGTGCTGCACGTCAGGCCGCGCACATCAGGCTATGCGCAGGTCGCGTTGTGCTGGCCAGAGTAATGCCCTGGTGGGTCACCAACTTCGTAAGTTTGTTGGCTGGGTGTTTACCTAGTTGTCACGAGGTGCCACGTGTCACAATTTCACTGGAGGGCCAAATCTGCCCTCATTAGAAACAACTATGGGAACTTTATTTATGGGCGTATTAATCTTTTACCTTCTATGTCCTGCAAGTGAAGCTGAAGCCAAAGCTCTCTTAGACAGCTTAAAGTTCAATGTGGAGTTGGGTTTGTCTTTGGTATTTTTAGAGAGAGATGCAAAGGTTATTATAGTTCTATTGGGGTCTACAATCACTCTCCTTTGGCAAATTTGTCGACTCGTGTCGGATTGCAAAGCCATTTTAAATACTTTTTCAAGTTGCTCATTGGCCTTTGTACCAAAATCAGCCAATAAGATAACGCACATTACAAGTAGTTATGCTTTGTATTTTTCTAAAATTATTATTTGACATGTATGCCCTGCTTTATTGGAGAAATGTATCCATTTTGCTAACTCACTTAGCATTCCATAATGAATTGGCCTTATTAGGCTTCATAATAATAATAAAAAAACTTTAGACTAAATTTGGAAATAGTACAAATACAAATATGTACATGTACAATGCAAATGTATACAAGATAATACAAAATATAAGTTTGTGAACTGTATATATTTGTATTTATACTCCTTTCAAATTAAGTCTTATAAACATAAGACTCCAATTTAAACAAAATTGGAGGTGAAAATGTAACCATAAAAAGTTAGCAACAAATATTAAGATAAGGTTTGAAGAGTGAATAGGTTTAAATGAATGATTACAAAGGGTAATGGCACCAGGTTGGCCCAAGTTAGGGATGCAAATTGATCGGATTGGATTCAAATCAAGGTACATCGGTTAGAATTGAGGCCTTGTGCAACCCAATTGGAGTACAAATCTATTATCAAGTATCAACAAATCCTTTGAACATTGTCACAAGTTATTACTATTGCACATCAATAGCATCTCCCTATAAGGCCTTTTTGGTTTTCAAAAGGTCATTTGTCTAACTAAGTGCACTTACCGAGGTAAATATTTCCTGAGTATCACTTACCCGAGTAAGTTCACTAATCCATGCTTTTTTAATTCTCACGTAAGCAATATAATGACTTTTTACCCATAAAATCTAATTTTAAAATAGACAAGCTTGTCCCATTATGTTATATAAACTTTTTCCATCAAATGGGAAAGTTACTACCCACTTTCCCATTGACCAACTATCTCCTCTTATTTATGGGAAAACTAACAAAGCAAAAGGCTCCTTTTAGTTTGTGGGAAGATTTAGGTGGGGTGGGAAAAGATGGGATGGGATGGGAAAGTGTAAAAATCTACTCTTCCATTGTTTGGTTTTATACATGAGAAAATAATAAAAAAACATTGTTTCAATGAGAAGAGAGGACTATACCTGCAAGCCCAGATCTGTGTATGCGATTGTATCTGCGAACCCAGAAGAAGGAGAAGAAGAGAGGAAAGAGGGAGGAAGGGAGTGTCTCTGACCTATGTTTGCGAACCCAGATCTAAGTTCTAGTAGACCTGTTCATGGGCCGGGTGGCCTGACGGGCCGGCCTGGCCCGGTCAGACCCCCAGACGGGCTTAAACATGGCAGAACTTAGATTTGTGTCTACGACTGTGTTTGCGAACCCAAAAGAAGAAAGAGAAGAAGAGAAGAGAGAGGGAGGAAGGGAGTGTCTTTGATCTGTGTCTACGAACCCAAATCTAAGTTTGACCATGGTAGAACTTAGCATTGTTTTCAAAACTGGATCGGACCGAACGGTCAAACCAGAAAAACCGGGAACCGGTCACCTGACTGATTTCGTTTTCCTCCAATACCGCTTTTCCCTCAAAACCGTTGATTTTGGAAAAACGGTTTTGACCGTTTTCTAATTGTTTAATTTTTTTATTTTTTTGTCAGAACGGGCAGACCATTCGGGTTGAACAACCGGACCATTCGAACCTGTAATCAGACCCCTGACCGGTTCAATCACCGGTTCGTTTTTAAAAACCATGGAACTTATATATGTGTCTGTGAACCCATATCTGTATCTGCGAACCTAGAAGAAGAGAGGAGAGAGGGAGGAAGGGAGTGGCTGAGAGGGGGTGCCGCCGTTGCTAGTTTCGCCGAAAGAGAGAGTGAACAATGGTTTCTTACATTTTTCCACTAGGGTCGCATGGTTTTGATGAGACCTCAAATCCATGATTTTGGGATCTAATCAAGGTTCAAAGTATCGGAAACGCAAGGTGTATTATAAATGTATTTTTAAGAGACATATCAAGATATGCTTTAGAAACGTATAGATACGCATGGATACACTAGAAAATTCAAAAATATTTAAAAAATATGAACAATAATAAAAATGAGTTTTATGTGATTATAACTAATTTATTTAAACATAAAAAATCATTCTTTAATGATTTATATGAAGTATTGGAATATAATTAGTAACCATTGAAAAGTAATAGAAGAACTAAAATGTATGTGTATGCATACTAATATTTATTAGTTAATCTTTTTTTGAAGTCATTTATTAGTTAATATTTATTATATATAGATTTAGATGATATTTATTATGTATACAAGTTAATATATTCTTTAATTTTGAATAAATAAATTTAACTTGTATCCATCTTATTATTATATAAATATTAATAATCAAAATTATAGCATTTATTGTGAAACATCCACCAAGGCAAGAAAAATTACTTTAAGTATAAAAAAATGTTATTCTAATAAGTAATTGAGGTTGGCATAATGGTTAATTAATTAGTGTTGCAAGCAAATGACTTGGGTTCAAAATCTTATACCTTTGGTTTGTGATTTTTAATAAGTTATTTGACTTAAATAACATTTAATGACATATTAAATGTTGTAATTAAAGGTAACTTAAATGAGCATTTAATTAAATTATATTAGCATTTAGTGACGTCTCAGACTTTAAGGCTTAAATAAAATTGATATTAATGAGAGAGAGAATATATAAATTAAATTTAAATTTAAAAAGGATAGGGAAATTAAATTCGGCTTATACATAATGCATATCGACCCGTTTTGGGTTGTATCGGCCGGTATATACCCGAAACGAACCGATACAAGGCCGGTACGGACCTGTATCGGTTCGACATGGACGAAAAAATATGAAACCATTTAATTAGACATGTTCTGTGTATCCGAACTCTTCCGAAAACAGTACATTTCAACTGATACGTTATAAAATTTAAAACCTGGGATCTAATATCCCACACTTTTCTCACCCCATCGCCCTCTTTCCCTCAAACCAAATATGAGAAAAGAGAATTTTTTGGAATATTCAATTTTTCTCATCCCCATCCTACAAACCAAACAGATCCTAAATGAAAAGTGAGATATTTCCAAACTACGATTGCAATGGCTTGTTGGGATAGTGTTGACTGTTGAGAGCATTTTATTGGTGATATATCCATTCCTTGCCCACACAAATGAACCCAAACTCGATAAAAAAGTGCATGGATGTATGGGAGATAAGGGGTTAGGGATCGAAAGATTAACCATTTCGGGTTGGGTTAGGGGTGACTTCCACGTGGCCCGCTTGCAAAGATGTGCAAATGGATCGGATCATGATCTAATCCGATTTGAGACCCGATCCTACTTGATCAAATTTGGTCATTCCCTTCAGAGGATCAGATCGGATTCGAATCACCACTATCCAATCTTAGAAGATTCAATCCAAATATTATATGTTTATAAATATAAATATATATAATACATATATATACTATTTATTTATTTATAAATATATTTTTTATATTATATTTTTATAAATTTGTTATATTATTTATTTTTTTACAAAAACATTATATATATGATAAAATAATTAAAAAATATTTAAATTGTTTTATTTTATTTTATTTAAATTAATATATTTTATTTATATTTTAATAATTTATTAAATTTTAAAGGATCTGATCTGACTTACAGGTAGGATTCGGATTCAAATCGAGCCCTATCGGAATCGAATTTGAATATACCCTTATTCGAACCCGATCCAACCCGACCCGACCGTACGGATAATATATAAATAAAAAATTATTAGGGTAAACAAGTAAAAGCATACCTAGAGGGTTCCGTCGAAAGAGGTTAGAGGCGGGCCGACCTTGAGGACTGAGGCTATATATACCCTTGTTCAGCTACCAAAGGAAAAGCGCGTAGCTGTTCTGGGCTTCTCGTTTTCAGATCTCTTTTTCCCTCTCTCTCGTTCTGAAAACCCTAATCATGGGGTTTCTCTTCTCGCGCCATTATTTCGGTTGATCGTTATAATTTTTTGGATGATCTCGCGTCAAACTTTGCGTGTATGTGAGAGAGCTTGAACCTAGATTCGGTGTTTCATAGCATTTCTTGATTAAGCATGACCGCGTCTATTACCTATTGTGGCAAATTTTGGGCAATTTTGCTTTCTTGCTTTCCTGCAGACAAATAACAGGCGATTTGTGGTTGACTACACAGTGTTGATTCAGTTTTGCTCAAGTAATTTTGGGACTTCTGCGGTGTTGATTGCGTTGTGAACATGTCTCGATGCTTTCCTTACCCTCCTCCGGGGTATGAGGGGAAGAACGACGCCGAGGCTCTGAGTGAATCGATTAAGGTTTGTTGAGCGTGCATGCTGTGTTGATTTTTGCGTTTATGCTCGACTACTTTATTCGATTCGCAAACGTGATTGGAAATATTGAAACAGATATCGGGTTTTCGTGTGTACAGTGAATACACATTTTTTGTAACCAATGCATAATGGAATCGGATATTTGCTTGGGCGGGTAATTTTGAATGTATCTGAACCCTCGAGGAAATACCTCAGATGAGGTTCCTGCCATCTTTCGTTGTCTTCGTGGAGCATGTCATAAAAATAGAAGGAACGAGGAAAGTACAAATAAGAGAAAAGAAGTAACAATATACGATTAGTTGGTTTGGGAAAGTGTGTTTTACTTGTAGAGTTGTTATGGAACATGGAATACTAGTATCTTTGGGTATGTGAATTGCAGTTCCAACTAAGTGTATATGAGGTTATGATCGGGGTTGTTGTCTGTCAGATTTTTTGGGAACCCAATTTACATTTTCCATTCTTTTTGGCACCCGTGTATTTAAAATGTCAAATTAGTTTTATCATCTTCACTTCATTAGAAGACTGAGCCATATTGTGGAAGATTTATCTGTGGATTAATGACTTCTTATCATTCCGTAGAAAATCTTATTTACATGGGGATCAGGGAACACCATGTTTTGGATGCCATGTGCGCATGCACATTCTAATTGGAAAAGAAAGTAACTATTTGTGACACTAACACATGAAAGCTTTAGTAACACTAACTACTTGGTTGTGGAAAATAGGCAGACTAATTGCTAATTGAAAGTCTTTTGGTCAATTTGACTAATTGAAAGTAAAGTTTGGTCTTACTTGATTCATTTTTTTTTATTACGGTTATTTCTGCATTGTACTTGGTTGTTGGGTTTCACTTAGTGCAGTTATTATCTATACAAATGTTGTGCATCGATGTCTCTATTATTTGTCAGATATAAGGGCATCAAGAAGTGTTTTCACTTTTCACAGCATTATATATGTATGGGCAAATGATATTGCCACGGGTTGTTTCTAGAATTGCCACTGCAGGTTCCCCTTTAAGGTGCTTGAGAAACTCATATGTCATTAAGCATAATTTTGTCCTGGATTTGGCAATGATTGTTACACACACAGTATATATATATATATATCTTCTCATTTTATAGCAGTTTTAGGAAACTAACAGAGCTTAATATCAAAGCATGCTAAGGCAAGCTTGTAGATGAGCAAAAACACCTGATGGGATATTTTTTCTTGGGCTTTCTACTGTTCAAAATGAAGATTATACTTGTAAATTTATTTTATCCTGTGTTTCGTCTTATGACTTAAATGAGGTATAGGTTATGGTGAGTGTGCCTGTGAAAGCATTGCCAGCTTTCTGTTTTCAATTCCAATGCTGTCATTTTCTGTCATGGATTTATTCATTATGATTTGATCTATAGGCATTACAGGCTGAATTGATGGGACCACGATTGAGTTTTTTCTATTGGATGGAAAATCTTTTGGTATCCAATAGGGTTTAGGGTTGGATTAGTGGAAGAATCAAGGGTTGCCCCCAGTGAATTGAGTGACAGTACCTGTGTCATATGGTATGAATTATTCAGTATCCAATAAGTAATTTGTGAATCTAAGATGTTAAAATGTATGTAATGGGGTTAATTGTTATTCAATATTGATTCAATTCTAATAATTAGCCAGTTTATAATAGGCTTAATGGCTTATGTTTGATACATGTACATATAGACATGCCATATCATGATCATTTAGCGGTGGCTTGGATAATGAGAATTGATGTCAATGTTATATATGATACCTGGATGGTGTGCCGTTGAAATCAAAGCAGTATACAGAGATCATCTTCACAAGGAATGCAACTGGCATATAAACATAATGAGATGAGGTCACCTTAATGGGGTTCTTATTTTGGTTATTGGTGGAAGGTGTAACCTCTGTTAATCCATGGTTGTTTTTACCTGTCTCGGAAGACATAAAGAAACTAACTTTTTTATGTGCTGCATCTTTTCTACTCTCAAATACCAAATTTGCTTAGTCTAATAGGCAGATTCATGGCTTCCAAGCAGGTTTTATGCTATCTAATATTAAAGTATGAATATGATTTATCAGATTGATTTATGGATTATGGTATATAGTGAGGGAAGGGGTTTAACCTGGTTAGAAATGCAGTTGTGAGAGCCCAGGGCTTCTAATGGTTGCTAGTCTTTCTGATGCCATTTATTATCTTCAGATTGTGCAGATGCTAAAAATTATTTTACATATAGATTGTTTTCTTTGTTTTTTTTTTCTTATTTTACCTAACTTTTTCAATACTAATACCTGGTCTAAGCAGCTTAGAGGGTCATGTGAGCTTTCAACTCTTTTTTGGTTTCAAATTGCTTAGGTGTTAAGTCAGTTAAGTTGTCTGTTTTTGGGCTTCTTTAGAACTTACTGTTAGTGTCTAGCTTAGCATGGTTTTCTTTGAGGTATTCCAAGCATGTAGTTTAAGTGTTTGATGTGTGGAATTAGGACCATTCAGGTAGAAATGGTGGTTTGTGGTGATTCTTTTCATAACTCAGTTTTCCGGTAGCGTGCATTTGGATTCCATGGGAAGCAATGTACTCGGTTCATAAAATTACTAAACCAGCTCTACTGTAGTATGGCAGATTTTTATTTATATAGCAGAATTGCTACAAATTGTATAGTTCAAACTTTGTTGCCACATGCTAGACCTCTATGCCAATCCATTTGCCTATAAGCTGCCCATCTAAATGTCTGACTGCTTTCCTTGGGATAGATGTTTGCACAAGAATGGCTTCAGCATCTTTCCTTGTAATATTTGTTGAACTTTAACAAAATATCGACTGTGATATATTGAAATAGTGACTTTATATTGCTGCATCATAATAAGCCAAATTCGTAATAAATTTTCATGTCCATGATCTTGGTCTTGCTTTGTTCCTTCGATCTTGCTGCTCTAGTAGTCTGTTCTCAAATTGATGGTTATTCTGGTGCTATGAAGCTCCAGAGAGAAAGGCACAAGGCCAAGAAAGAAAGGAAGAAAGAGAAGAGGAGGGAGAAAAAAGAGAAGAAAGAGAAAGAGAAGGACAAAGCCAGAGAGAATGGGCGTATTGAAAAGAGAAACCACTGTCATGAAAAGAGGCACAAGGATAAGAGCAAAGTAGATAATAAGGGAGGAGAGCATCCAAGAAATAGCCATGATGAAAGCGGACAATTGGAGAAGAGCGGGCTTACTGAAGAACATGGACAGGCTGCTGTTTCTCAGAATCCCGACGACTCTTCTGACAGCACCCAGAACAGCCACAAGAGGAAAAAGCATAGCACGTCCTCTGATGTCAGCCATAACCATGGTGAGTATTTCTGTAAAAGTCTCCTCCCTAGAGGGTTTGTGCTCGTTGGGCTTTTTAGGTTCTCTCAGGCACACTGACTCGTTGAAATTGTTACTTATTGTAAATGTAAAGCAAGCATTCTCAGAATACGGCTGCCATTGGTAAAACACAAGGATCCAGAAATGTTACCCAGCAAGGAAGTAGCAGCCTGTTCTAGTTCTGGAAGGATTGGAATCAGTTCCCAAGGAAAGTGTGAAGCTACTCCTGAACCCAAAAGGGAAGAGGTTTGTTCTACTTCGGATAGGAGTGAGATTGCTATGAAGGATAAACATGCAAATGTTCCGTGTTCCAGCATAGGAGTGCGATGTTCCACTTCCAGACGGAATGAGGTTGTTGCAGAAGACAGGACCGGAACTTGTACATCCAGTTTTCCTGCTGAAAGCGATGAAATGAAAATAGAATTACGGAAGTACAGGGATTTAATCCAGAACTGGGTGCCACCTCCTATTCAGAGCGAGTACAATGAATTTGATAACCAGGATTGGCTCTTTGAAGTGAGGCACGAGTCAAAGAAAGTAAAGGTTGACGGTGGTAGCTCGAGTCATGGAACTAGTTCGGATCCATGGCCACGCTGCTGTTACTTGCGGGAGGTAGATATATATGCGTTACCGTTTACCGTTCCGTTTTGAAGTTCAACGTTTTTCAGCAAGCACCAATAACGTGAGAGGTGGTTTCAACTTTCAATTTTCAACTTTGAAGCCTGAACTTAAGCGGGCAGCAATTCCGCAATTGGGGAGTGCTAATTAAAAAAATTCTCCATTGTGCTCTCAACTCAAAGAAAGCCAAAGGGGCTGTTCCCTCAATTTCGGGCGATTCCACATGGCTCATTATCATGCTCCTGCATGCAGCCAGCACCATGGCCCATCATCATACTCGTTAACAATAACATTCATGATTCATGGTGGTTCCGTGTGGGGTGTTTCTTGTAGAAAGAGCAAAGTTTGTGCAACATACTTACTATTCCATTTTTTTATACCATCAATCAAATTATCAAATTATAAGCATCATTCATTTTGACCTTTTGGCAAGACAGGTTTTGTGAATTCTGATATCAGTTATTTTTTTTCCTTGTGTAGTGGTGTTAGGACTTGGGAAAGAAGAAATCGTATGATTTTCTTTTGCCTTCGCAAAGCGTGAATTGGATTTCTATATTGGGTGACTTGGCCTGGGCCGTAATCTGGGTAGGGATGGCAATTGTATGGGCTTGGGACTTGGGTTAGCTTCAAAGTTCGAACCCAATCCGTTAATCACCAATTCGGAGAAAATTAAATAGATTGGATTCAATCTAACCTAGACCGTTTTAGCCCAATCCAATCATATAATAAGTAAAACCCATTAATTTTTTAATTCATTAGAACATAGAAAAGTGCAGAAATTATAAAATAATATAGAAAATAAAAATTAATATAATTTATTTTAAAAATACAGAAATTATAAGAAAACACAGAAAATGCAAATAATAATAATAATAATAATAATAATAATAAAAAATTACAGAAAAGTAAAACAGAAAATTTACACAGTATTAGAAGTTTTAGTTCTTCACTGTCATAAATTTCCTTTAGATGATTGTAAACAGCCGTTCAAAAAGACGCATCAAACAGACCCCTAAATTATCCAACCTGCCATACCGAGATTAAATAGATACAATCCAATCCATTAACTAATGATTGGGTGCCAAAAAAGAAAGAAACTAATGATTGGGTTGGGTGGGCTAGCGGGTTGGGTTGAAAGTTTGCCACCTCTAGTCATCTGCACCCCACCTTTGTGCTAGATTTCCAGTCCCACTGTCCAGTCAGCAACTGGTTTATTCTTCCTCGTATACAAGTATCCATATATACAAAAATGAGAATACATGTGATGAGATAAGAAAAAAGTGTAATAAAAGTTATAAGAGGATTTTGTAGTCTCTCAAGAGGGTTTTCAAGGAGAGTTGGTATCTGCTGCATTTGTTGTTCATCCACTATGTGTAGTGACTAAGGTTCAAAATTTTAATACGCCCGATACGTTGGTATGGGTTTATTGGGCGAATTGATACAGTGTTTCGGGTCTTTTTTATTTTTTTATTTTTTATTTTTGCAACCAGTTGACACATCTATCACAGATTGTATGATTTTTAATTGGTTCTTCTATTTCATAAATTTTTATGAATTTGTACAGTTGGCAACAGTGACGGGGAACCTATCAAGACCTTTGTTCCCAATAATTAGACATTTGGGATTCCGGACAATATATTCAAAAAACTAATAAAATTTTAAGTCGGAGCAAATCATAAATTTCCCAAAAATGTATATAGGGAGGGACCGAGGGATGAGATCGTCAGACCTCCGTTCCTCTAGTGTCCTTCCACTGATGTAAAGACCTGTTCCTTCACACTGATTCACCCATTCACATCCATGTCTATTTTTATGGTCGAAAAGTAAATAAGGTGCAATTACTATTTTTCAAATAATTCTCTCAACGGTATAAGCTGTTGGCCCTCGCAGGCAAAGGTTTTTTTTGCCCACATTACCAACGTGTGAACACTACCATCAATTGAGGAGCCAGGAATTTTCTTTTGGAGGGGCAAATTGAACAAGAAAATGAGATAGGGAGTAGAAGAAATTGGGTATAGGGGAAAATGGTTTGAATCTATTACATACTTTTTGAAAAAAAAATCAATTTCATTTTTGGTTTGGGGTTGGAGGAAAGTTAGAGTCAAGTTTGGGAGCCGGGGGGGGGGGGGTATACTTGGCTCCATTCCTCTCACTATCATTTATTTTATTTCCCCTTTCTTTAAATTTGAAAATGTAAATTTGTGATGATGTTAAGCAAGACGTCTGATGATCTCAATCCATCAAAATCCCCAATTCTCACATTCCTTTATTTGCTTGCCCGTCATTGCATATTTTATCTCGATTACGTTCTTCAAATTCTGGTAATAGGGCGGCAGCGGCAGCATGAACTCGAACCCACCAACCTCACTTGTTTTTGCCCTTGGGAATAAGAATGCAACTTGGGCGGGCTGGGCCGGGTTTAAGATCAACCCGGTCCAACCCTAACATTTGGGTTAAGGCCTGAACCTGGACAACTACAATGTCAAGCCGATTTGTTCAACCCAATCCCAATTAAAACTAAAAATTTGGCATACTCGGGGTTGGCCCCGTATGTTAAAAATGGCCATAAACTTATTGGAAATGGACCCTATACGTATATATGTATTCATGTATGTATATAGTCAAGCCAGATTTGAGCTAGGCCAAGGTTAGGCTACGGTTAGTTCAGGTTTAGGTCTAGGCTCAGCCCGACTAGGCAAACCCATTTTTTAAGGCAAACCCAAAAGAAAGTGAGAGAGGGGATGTCAGGCACTCAGGTCAACACATAGACGCCGAGATCCGCCGAATTGGGTCCAGACTCAATTTGGATAGGCCGAAGTTGCATCCTACCTTAGAAGAATTTGCACCTAAGGAGGATACCATCATGGCTCTACAATAAATAAATAAATAATCGTGGATAACTTATAAAATTTTATGATACATGATTAGTTTTTATATTTAAAAATTTAAAATATATTCTTATTTTCACATATTTGACTGAATTTTTATCACCCTTTTGTCCTTTATTTCAAATTATATATTAACATTTGGGCCATAGGTACATGTAGGAATTCTATTATTTCTCCACATTTAGAGGACCTAAGTTATTGTTGTCACATTGGACTTGTACTTGTTGGATCTCAACCAAGCCACTAATGAAGATTTGCATCTTTTTTTAGTGTTTTCAAAATTGGATCAGATGGGACGACTGGACCATAAAAATCAGGAATCGATCACATGATTGATTCTGTTTCATTCTAAAATCGCTTTTTGGCAAAAAAAAATCATTGATTTGATCAATAAATTATTGATCCAAGCGGTTGAACCATCGAACCAAATAATGATTTTTGGTCAATTTTAAAACCTTGTCATTTTTTGATGGGGAGATCGATGTTGTGGTTATCAGTTACCACACGCTCTCCCTTTCCTTTCTTTTCCCTACTTTTTCCTTCCAACCAAACATAGCATTTTAGAAATGATAGTTTTTTATTTACCAGGTATTTGATTAAGAAAATAAAGAACTAAAAAGAAAACTAAGAAATGAGGAAACTCAGTACTGTTCTTTCAAATGCCAACTAGTCTGGTGTCTTGGTTCCATTTTTGGTGTCTATACAATGAACTACTGGTTTGTATTGTTTTTTTTTTTCTCCTTTTCCTTCATTTCGTCCGTCAATTGTACAGATTATACCAAGAAACTACAACTCTGGTATGTCAAGTTGGCAGCAAAATTGTCTTCAAACAAGAAGAAGAAAAATAGAAGGCCCCTTCAACTATTAAGTTAGAGGGGGGGACAAGGAAACTACACTTGGTAAGCATGGAGATTGAAGCTAATCAACGCTAGATGAGCGACTCCATCGTCCCTTCAAATAGTCTTCCATGGAACTCCGGAAGTTTTGCTCCACATTGTTGTAGGATGTAGCATCATCATCTACATCAAGCAATGCAAGGCTTGGATGCGAGTCCGCACTACTTGACTCCAAAACTTCGTCGCCTTCTTGATCATCTGATTCTGTTGGAGCCTCTACACAGGAATTTCCCCACTCCTCAACATCTTTCACCCCTTTTAGAACTTCCAATATCTGGCTCAAGGATAACACAAGTAAGCTTTTTCTTTCTTTCTTTTTTTTTTAACTACAACTTCTCTTAATACCACTTTGATAATTGCACAAAATTAAAGACAGAGAGAGTCAAATGGGTTCTTATTCAATAAATAGTCTTGGTGTTGGACCAAAGTAATCGAATACTCGTACTCGTTTCTATATATATATATATATATTTTTTTTGGTTCGGTAGAATTTGACTAAAATTGAATTGTTCAATGCCAAATTTGGACTAGTAGTCAGCGATACATAGATACCTCGCTTATATTGGGGCGAAGATGAGAAGACCTTGTAATACAAAGTGTAGCTGCCAGAACCATTCTCCGCATACGAACGTCGTCAAAATTTCCGGCCAACTTAGGATCCAGTAGACCTTTTTGATCCCCTCTTTCTAGTAGTGGGTTTGCCTAGAATTAAAGCATTGGTTATACGTACAGTGTTGAGAAATTATAGACGAGAATCCTTTTTGCAAAGCAGGCTCTTACCCACATGACCAAGCTCTTTTGGCCGTTCGGAGTTTGCATACCGATCGCCTTTCTTCCTGATATCAGCTCAAGAAGAACCACACCAAAGGAGTAGACATCTATCTTGTGGCTAACCTTTCCATACATGAAGTAGTCAGGCGCAATATATCCAAACGTCCCTACTACGTCACTGTGTGTCTCATAGTCATAGGGTGGGGTTGTCGGTGCCCAAACAGCAAGCCCAAAATCAGTTAACTGTGGCCAAAGAGATCAGAAACCAATATTAAGATTTTCACTGACATCTGACTAATTAATCGAGCCCTGCGTTTCTGGTAAGAGGATTTACCTGAGGCTCAAAGTCATCAGAAAGCAGAATATTTGAAGACTTGACATCCCTGTGCACAACATGCCGAGAACAACCATTATGTAGATAATTAAGTGCCTCTGCAACTCCAACAGCCACCTTCAGTCTGACCTCCCAAGACAGTACACATTTGTCTCCTTTACCTATTTGATGTATTAAATTCATGTTAGCAACATTTCATGATTGAATTTTACGAGGAATAGTGTAAAGAAAGTAGGACTAGTCACAGAAGCTTATACTGTGTAGTACTTCCTCTAAACTTCCTTTGGAAAACAAATCATATACTGAGATGAGAGCGTTGTCTTCTATGCAGATCCCAATCAAGGGTGTGATGTTTTTGTGATTCAAACTGGATATGATTTCTACTTCCAGGGCGAAGTCCTTCCATGCTTCTTTTGAGGATTTCGAGATTTTTATTGCTACTGGCTTACCATCAGTAAGACACCCTCTGTATACATGGCTACACCCTCCCTTCCCAATCAGACATTCTGTTAGTGAGTAAAACAGTTAGAAACAGAAGAAGATAAAGAGAATGGAATACATTAAACCTTATAATAATCAATGAATCATTGAACCTGAGGAAAACTGAGACGTTGAATTCTTGATCTCTTTATAGCTGAACCACCTGCAATTAGAAGAATTTGTCCTAATGAAAAGCTCCAACTCCTTGGGTAGCTCCCCCCATGCAGATAAGCAATTGCTGTTGCTCCTATCCACACAGTTACAGAACTTTTTCTTACAGGGTTTTTCTTCCTTATTGCTATCAAAACTATGCTGGGTTTTAGGAGTTACTGGAGGAGACCGATTTGGTAGGCTCATCACCCATTGGACAACAGACATATTTCTAGCTTCAGCATCATTTAAAACTTCAGAAGTGACTGAAAAAGCTCTTCGGAGAAGGGGCCAACCGGGCTTTGGTTCTAGCACATCTCCCCCAAAATGAGCAATTGACCTTGAAGTACCATTATTGCTTTCTTGAACAACGCTAAAACTATTGTATTTCAAATATTTGCTACGATTTCTCGATTCATCTTCAGAGTTTTGAACCACAATTTTTGTCAACTCTGCATGTCGTGAAGTAGTCTGCCTCTTGAATCTGGAAATACTTATGGAATAAAAACTTGGCTTTGGATCTCTTCTTAGTTCTATAAACAAATACAAGAGGGAAAAAATGAGGTAAAAAAACATTCATTTATAAGCAAAAAAAAAAAAAAAAAAACTATCATGCTTTTGATAGAGCAAATTAAATAGATGAAATTCATACCTGGAAATTGATTTTTTGAAGCACTTTCAAAGACGATCTTCCCATTGTGGACAGCCAGTATAGAGGTGGTTGGTGGTAGTCGTTTGGCACAATACTTAGCCACTGACGCCCAACCCCTAAACAATATATATATATATATATATATATATATATATATATATATATATATATATATATATATATATATATATATATATATATATATATTTTTTTTTTACTCAAAAAAATCAAAAAATAAATTCTTGAACCAAACAAGTACTTTGTTAAGACCATGGTCTATAGCTCAATAAATTACCCTAGACTACGCTGCCTGCTAACTCCCACAACGACTGTAATGGCAGTACATTTTTTTGCCTCCCTCACCAAAGCCTTCCTTACAGACTTTCCCCGTGAGATATAGCCAGTAAGATCTACCTAAAACCCGAGTGCAGGTTTAGAACCAAACAAATAATTAAACCAGAATATAGTTAGAAGAACATAATGGTGAAAATCATGTTATAACATGCCTGTTTCACATTACACAATCCTTGGCAAGCTTTTAAATAATCAGCCATTGAGGAGTGTTCTTTTGAACCAGATTCTGAAAGATGGAATCATTGGGAATTTGAGTGATGAAAATAGAAGTTATAATTGCAAACAAAGGAGAGAATTTCTGTTAGAGGGAGACAAAGGAATCATTAAAAAAAAGACAACTACCATTATCAGATTCTCGACAAATATTGACTGCAACTAAGCGATCCCTTGGTTCAGAAACTTTAATAAGGGCCCAATTAATCAAGTCTCGACCATATCTATCCATTCGTATGCCAACCAAAACGTTTTTCTTTTCTTCATCCTTGTTCTCTGTTGCAACCTCCACTGTGGCCGTCATTATTTCTTCCCTTGTCAAACTTATGATTTCAAAATGTCTTTAGATTTTTCTGCTCCTTGAAATTGTAGAGTTTCTGCAAGTTTATCATGATTAATACCAGGCTTGCTCCTTGAGAGGATTTTTCCAATATCTGCAACAAAAGGTGATCACGATCATATCCCTTTGTATATTTACAAGCATCAAATTAGAAAAGTAGAAGAAATTAAATCTATGACTCCACAATGCAAGACACTGAACGCTCTCCTTTCACTCTTTCTTGATTTAAATAGCACTTATTAACAAAATATACAATTAACAGAAGAAGGGACTCATTATCTATTGCAAATTTATCCTAACAAAAACATCTCGTTCTTTCCATGAATAAACAGAAAACAGAACTCCACATATCATCTCAAGGACAAAACACAAAACCTATATATTAAAAAGAGTACCAAGTAAGGAAAAGCTGAAGATGATAAACAATGCTTAACAACAGAAATCGACCACCTAAAGAACTCCACATATCATCTCAATGATGAAACGCAAAACTGGTATATTGAAAAGAGTAAGGAAAAGTTGAAAATGATAAACAATGCCTAACAACAGAAATCTACCTAAAGAGTGTATGCTTTTGTCCTTTAAGCCCCACATCCTCTTAAAAGAAATTGCCACCAAAGATCATCAGCCTATCCACTGCGACTAACATCAACACTTTGAAAATGATTAAAAGACAAAGAGGTAGGAGTTTTAACGACGACTTAGATCCATTAAGAAAATGGGGTTATCAAAAGAAAATTAAAAAAGAAATCAAAAGGAAGGATAGATAAGCTAATGAGAAAGAAAATCGACAAAGGTAATGAAACCATTGGTTGGAGAGAAAAAAAAAAAAATCCCGCAAAGCGTGGACGAACGAAAGAGAATGAATATGAGGTTTCCTTGCTGTCCGCTAAAATACAGCCATAAGAGTAAACCCAGAATAGCCGGTCACTTCCTCGATCGGTAGCTCCACAGATTTTCCCTCTTTTAACTTCATCTGAAATTTGACTTTTCCAAAAACTTCTTCCACGTTTCGGATAAATTATACAAATTGACCACTTCTTTTACTTTGACTTTGAGATGGCGATGGAAAAAGATGATATCATAATTTTAAAGAGCACCTATGAAACCAAAAAAAGGGAAATCTCTACAAACATAACCCATTTTTCTCCTCTCCTTTCTCTCTTACTAAATCATCATCATCACCTAGGCATATATGGATAGCTTTTTAGTTTTACCCATCTATTTATTTAAATTTGGTAAACAAATTCTGTATGCATTTGCATTATGGGTAAGGCTGCATACATTTATCCCTTCCCATTGAATAAACCTCGTGCATTGGGCTGCCTTACCTATTCAAACTAACAAAAAAAAGGTTAAATCTCAATAATTTATCTATAATGTGGAAGGAGGATTTTGGAGGGGTCAAAGTTGATGCGAGGTTAAAATAGTTGTTAGAAACTGAGAAGGTTTGAATAACTTACCTTATTAAAAATAAGGAAAAAACGACATCACATCAACACCCCACAAAGCATGCCCCACAGCGCCCCATGCACATCTTAGAGTGCATTGAAACTATCTCCCGTATTTGTTATTGGGAGATTGTTAGGGTGTCAATCTAAACCCGGAAGAAATTATACATTTTTTTTTTTTTAATTTTAATTCTCACTTTGTCAAAACTTACCATATGTAACAATCCTTAGTACTCCACACCAATAACAAAACACCCTCAAGTCGCCAGTTTCTTTTTCACAAAAAATAGGGTGGTCCCTTCAAGATGGCTCTATATATATATTTAGTGCCCGTTTGGGAAAACTGAAGCACGACTTCTGATTGTCTGTGTGGGGCTCTTCAACTGTTGATCAACCAATTAAAGGACTATTCACTTCAGTCTCTTTATTCCGAAAGCCCAAATCAACTATTAACCAGTCACTTATGGGCTGTCCACTTGGGTCTCTTAACATAACTTTTTCTGGAGTGCGTCAAAACTCAAACACGTCCCAAGCCCTAAGACTATGCTTGGTTTGAAGGAAAAAGTAGGAAAAGACAGGGAATTCCCTACCTTTCCCTATTTTTTCCTTCAAACCAAACACAGCCTCAAGAAATGTTCTTGGTTGCATTTTCCCATCTTTACATACAAATTTTGTTTAATAAAGAACTTAAAATTGCTCGAATCCTGTGTTATGTTAATTACGCCTCTTTATTTGCAATGCAATTAATTTTATTTGCGCTCATTCAAAATTAGAGGAGTACAAATGAGTTGAGTGCAAATTCTCTTTTACTTTTTTTTTTTTTTTTGGTAGTGCGGACGGATGAGGTACCAAAAAAAAAAGAAAAAAAAAAAAACTGAAGCAAAATTCACCAGTAGAATTTGCAAATTGCAGTGCAAATCACTTAGCAAACAAGACAAGGGCCACAAAGCCTTAACTCTCTAGTCTCTCTACCCACAAAGTTTTATTACACAGCAACAGAGGCAGAGGCTGCCTAGTCTTTCCCTACTGAGTAGGTGGTGCTGCAGCTTTAGCTTTGAGCCACGCCTGAACCATCTTAGCGAACTCGATCAACCTGTCAGTTTCTGGTATCAGCCCCTTCGCCGCAGGGTCTGATTTAAAGCGCTGTGCCCACTGGGCCAGATGAGGCGTCTTCTCCTCGTCTAAAAGCTTCACATCTGCCATTTTCTCCTTGGCCCCCAACCACCCTAAGAAGGCACCCAATGCAATATCGAGATAGCCAATGCGTTCTCCACCAAAGAAGGCCTTTCCCTTGCTACACTTGATGAATGCCTCTTCTAACAATTCAAGCCCCCTTCTGGCCTCATCTATCATTGTTGCCTCCGCATCCTGCCCTAGTCCTTTCCCCAGTCCAACCATAGATGGCCACCACTATATATATATATATATATATATATATATATATATAATACAATGAAATCCAATTAATATTTAAAACAGGAGCAACACTCCCAAGAATTTAAACACATGCAACACAACAAAACAAGATTAATTCGAGTTGGCCGTGGTTAGTTAAGAACTAAGACGGGCAGAGTATTGTCAGCCAACGTTGTCCACCCTTCAATTATTTGTCAATTTGGGGACAAGCTTAATTAACGTACCTTATCATCAATGTAGGCTGCCCAAAAGCGTGCAATAGCACGATCATAAGGGTCAGAGGGAAGAATAGATGGCCCAGAGGTCCAGACTTGGTCTATGTATTGAACAATGACCAAGGACTCGCAGATGGGTTGATTGTCATGAATGAGAACAGGGATCTTCTTGTGAACTGGATTGGATTTGAGAAGGAGTTCGCTCTTAGTCCCGAACTTTTCTTCAACAAACTCATAATCCACCGATTTGAGATTGAGTGCGATCCTCGCCCGTATGACAAATGGGCTTGGCCATAGCCCCAACAACTTGACCTCGCCCTCCGGCATTACTAGCTAGAGCCTGGAGTAAACCCCAACTCAAAAGATTTGTTGTAAATGGAAATATATAATGGACCATCAGTAGTATTTCATTTCACATATTAATAGCTAGAGGGAGGGAAGTACGTTACAACTTACAACGGCGCATGAAGCACATTCTGCGCCCCCCATCTTTCTTTCTTTACTGGTTAGAACGATTGTTGGCTGAACGGCTGCAGCGAAACACGTGCCCACCTACTTCTATGATGAGTTGATGATCCTTCTCCTCCGCAAAACCGTAAATGGATTGGGTTTGGTATATTTTTATTGGATTTTTTAATCCAATCAAATTACGCTTATTGGATGCCTGGATCCAACTTAATTGGGTTGGACCATTGGATGTCTAAATCCAACTAATTAATTGGATTGGACCGCAAAATCGATCCATCGATAAATAAAAGAAACGGACTGAATGCAAGTGTACGATAAGTTCGGTAGATTTAGACTCCTTCTGGCCTTATAACTCTACTGAGTATATCAATAGTTAGCCCTACCTATAACAGATTGAATGAAATTGCGCAAACATGTTTAGTAGATTCAGACTCGTGCTGATGATATTTTAACTCTAGACTCCAGAGCAAGTCTACCAAATCGTCGTCTTAGAGCTATCATTCCAAATGAAGCCACCTACCCACCCTGAATTGAAACTGTTTTAATTGGATAGGCCATGACTCCATGGAAACATGAATTCGCATAGTGAACCTTTTCTTTTCTATGGAGAATCGAGGAGGATTACCAAAAAGGTTTTATTTTCCCGTTTGTAACGTTAATCTGAGCCAAACATAAAATATGCATTTAATTCAATTTTGAATTTATTTCTTGTAATTATAATTTGCAATCTTGCCTAATGTAAATCTTGAACTCATTTTGCTTCCCATGTTACTTCTCCCAAACAAATAACATTCCTCAAAAGCAAAGTTCAAACCTACTGGGAATATGGTTAAGTTGTAGCATTTAGGGGGTGAGCATTCGGTTTATTCGGTTAAAAATCAATCCGAATAAACCAAAATTTTTAAAACCAAAATATTAAAATAAAAACCGAAACCGATTTTCAATAAAACCAAAATAACCCATTTCTGTTTGGTTTTCGGTTATTTTGGTTAAAAACCGAATTTAGTTATTATTATATATAATATTATATACTTTAACCTATAATATATTATAAAATTTAATTTCATTATAATAGATTATATAATATATTAATATATAGATATATAGCATATTATATATATACATATTAAATATTATATATTATATATTATATAATGAATTTTAGCTAATTTGGTTTTTTCGGTTAACCAAATTTCTAAATCTGAAAACCGAAACCGAAAACCAAAATTATTAAAAACCGAACCCAAAATTTTTGGTTCGGTAATTCGGTTTTAACCGAATAATGCTCACCCCTAGTAGCATTCATTTGTGACATCCCCCAATGAAACACAAAAATGGGAGCAACAGGTGTCTGACCAACCAGACAAAGACACGTCGATGGGGCTGGGAGATTCAAAATGTTAATGGGACTTGGCCGTTATCTGGACATGTCCGATCGAACCAAATGCAAAAAGGCAAAGAACTCGAGTTTATAAACCCTCTTCCTCATTTTGAAGCTCATTTCTCACTCCCTCCCATTTTTTGAGATTCTCCTCTATTGAACCCAAACCCAGAACTTGCCCCTTTCGGGAAGGATAGATGATTTCCTCTAGGAGGAGAGGTGGTTAGAGGACACGAACTCCACCATAGTAGGCTTCAGAATCCCATTCTAGACCCCATCCCACCACTTGCACCACCACCACTCCTTCCGACAAGAACTCATTGTTTGTTAGTCCTGCCCTGTGAGCCCCCACCAGAACACTACATTTGTTCAACACCCCAAAAAACTCTCATAAATTCGTCATTTGATCAGGCGAAGCTCTAATCACATGGTACCCCAATCCTTCTGCCATCCTCACTAGATCATTTTCATTCACAAACATTCTCGTCCTTCTACGTGAAACAAGGACCATATTAAGCTCTAGTATCTCAAACTAATGCTTTACTCTCAAGTTGAACGATTCTCGAAGGAGCTGCTTGAAGTCTAGCATAGAGTATCCACCAGGAATTCTGCTGGTGTTGCTTGTAATGGTACTTGAGCCCAATGACAACTACAGGAAAGCAATGCACCTTGTCGTTGTCAGTCGGATTGATGACCCCATAGCTCGATAAGGCTGAGAGAAGTGGATCGAATTTAGTGACCCACCAGGCATTGAAAATGGCGGCATGTGAGGAAAAGAGGGATGTCGATATCGTTGAATTCATGGTAGATGTTGCTAGCGTAAGTAGTGGCCAATATAACGGCAAGGACATCTTGGGTAACATCATAGGCGGGCAGGTTATATGTGCTATTCAGGATCTTTATCTCCACTGGAGTAACAATTCTCATGTTGTTCTCCTCTTCCTTCTTGGGGTAGGGCCGAACCCTGAGCGGCGCATCCGATGGGATTTGTTTGGATGACATCTTGATCTTAACTTGTTGGTCGGCAACACACATGGTCGAGCCTGGCCATGAAGAAGAAGATGAGGAGGATGAGGAGGAGGAAGAGAGAAATGTACCATTGGAGCTCTTGCCATCATCGCCGACGACCACTGGTTCGAGTCACAGTGTGGGTAGGGTTCGGTCTCCAAGAGAAAAACATGGAGGGAAAAGTAAAAAATGAGGTTTGTTAGAGGTTTTGATCTCCTTTTTGTCATTTTGCCGCTAGTTGAATCGACAAACCCGACTAACGGCACTTGGAACGTTAACAGTATGCGTTCCTTCTCCTGGTTGACGTGGAGGACTCTGATTCGCAGGTTCACTCGTCCAGTGCACCCATGGGTGCACAGAATGTGAACTCATCAACAGCCAGCTTCCTTTGCTACTCAACTAATGAATGACCCTGTATTAAGTACAGAGAATATTTATATTATGGAATCAATAATGTTAGATTTATATTTATTAATATTTTAAATAATTATTACAATTTTAAGAAATGTTTATTTCAAAAAATAGCTTTTCAATAATTATTAGAATAGGGATAGTTTTCTTTTGTTATGATAAGTAGAGGGCTAATGATTAAATGAGACTGATAGAATGTAGGTAGAAGTAGTTGTGGATAACCACTTTTGCATTTTCTGCATTTTTTTAGAAATGGATGAAAATGGTGGTAGTGGGTTGTGGGCTTTAGTAGTAACTTCTCAAAAAATTTCATGTGTCTAGTTTTCCAAAAAAAAATGAGAAGGCAATGTGTATAAATGGCGGGGGTTGTAGCCTAGTAGTGGGTTGTGGGTTTTAATAGGAAATTTTCAGAAATTGCATGTGTTTAGCTTTCTAGAAATGAGAAACCCACTTGTTTGAATGGTGATAATGGGTTGTGGGCTTTAACAACAACTTATCAGAAAATGTTATGTGTCTAAATTTCCAGAAAAAATAAAAAAGCCATGTGTCTGAATGGTGGGGGTTGTAGCCTGAAAACATTCCTTATATATATATAAGGGAAAGAGATTCTAAGAGGAATACACACATGAAGATCTCGAGAAACTTTTTGCTAAGATGTCACAATGATTTGAGTCTTGGAAATCATATGGCTATTAACTTTGGGGACGAAAAATAAGTGTTATAAACAATAATTATTTTTATTGATAATGAAAATGAAATATATAATTTAGAACTAATAAAAAATGAAATTATTTTACTTTTTAGCAAAGATCAATAGTTCAACTATTGGTTAAATGCGCTAACCTTTAATGTCATAAATAAATAATAAAAATAAAAATGAAAAAAATACAAGCAAATGTATAATATCATATATTTATCATATTAAACATAATGTAAGTGTGGCATATTAGAATTATTTTTACACACAGAAATACAAAAAAATGAGTGTATCTATAATTCTATATTTACATTATATTAAAAATATGAATAAAACTGTGAAACTTTATTTTGACTAAAATGCTTGTTAATTTATGAATTTAATCCTATTTAATTTGAGGTTTAATTTGTAAATTGAACTGATACTTTTAAGCCCATTCAATTCTCTCTATTTAAATCTTACATTTTTTCAATAAATGAAAAAAAAAAGATACACTAAAAAGATAAAACATTAGAAAAAGAAGAATCTAGCAAAGTAGGTAAACCTACCAATAATACTTGAAACTCACAACTTGATCCATTTATCATATATTTGAATGAAATATTTATGTAATAATATTTGGATTTTGCAATTAATTAATAATAAAAATTAAAAAATATAAAAAATATTTAATACATTGTTACTATTATTATCATCATCTATAATTATCACATACAAAGCATATACACACTTACTAGAAAAATATATATGCGTGAACTGACTATAATTATCACATACAAAGCATATACACACTTACTAGAAAAACATATATGTGTGAATTGACTTAGTGGTTATGAATGAATTGGTTTTGCTAGATCGCCGCTGAGAATTCACCTTCGGTGTACGAAAAAATTTAGTTAACGTGTGAATCTAATCTAAAGTTAGACATAACGGACTCAAATTAAATTCATATTTAGTATCCATCTTATAGCATGAAAAAAATTTAATTATTTTTAGTTTATACATTGCAATAAATCTATATATACATAAAATATTAAAATTATAATTTATAAATTTTATATAATAAAAAAATATATAATTGCATATAATATTTATATAATTATATAGAATTTTTAATTATATTAATATTTTAATAGGATAAAGTTAAATCCGCGTTATTAACGTCCAAATTTACTATAATCGTAAATTCGTAATAGAAAAAATAAGGACAATCGGAAGAAAAAAGGGTCAAAAGTATGAGTGACGACGAGCACTTGAAGCCTTGAAGTAGGAAAAAAGGGTCAAAAGCATCATCGTTGTGATGTACGGCAATTGACGAGAGAGATAGAGAGAGAGAGAAAGATGATTTCAGACGGAATCGAAGACGAGGAGAAATGGCTGGCGGAAGGGATCGCCGGACTTCAACACAATGCGTTTTACATGCATCGGGCACTGGTAACAAACTCCAATTTCATGAAGCTGTAGTTCAAACCCTAGTTTTGCGGAATTTTTGCCTAATTTCATCCAATTTGGCTTGAATTCTCTTAGGATTCGAACAATCACAGGGACTCTCTCAAGTATTCAGCTCAGATGCTCTCGGAGCTACGGACTTCCCGGCTTTCACCTCACAAATACTACGAGCTCTGTATGTGATGTTTTCTCTGTGATCCATTCCTTAGTGTATTTGATGTTGAGACCCTATGTTTTCTTGTTACAATTTTAAAGCTTGAATTCAAATATAGATTGAGCTTAGCCCCAAAATTAAATTTTATGCGCCTGATGTCTTAGATATGCGAGCGTTCGATGAATTGAGGAAGTTGGAGATGTTCTTCAACGAGGAAACAAAGCGTGGTTGCTCAATTATCGATCTTTACGAACTTGTACAACATGCTGGAAACATCTTGCCTAGATTGTAAGTAAATATGAAAGAACATTCATTCTCTCGTTTAATTATTAACGCGTCTTCTGTTTTGATTAGATGTGTGCTTGTCCGTGTTCTTGTATCTGCATAAGTGATATTTTGGAAAATTATCTAACTTGTTCTACTCACGGGTCACTTTGTGCGAAAAGAAATGCCAAATGTTAGGTCTGTATCCAGTCCTCTCCTCCCAAGGCCGCATATAGCGGGAACCAACATTGAGTAACGATCTTATTATTATTATTTCTGGGATCTAGTCGTTGGTCCCTTCGGGTATTTCCATTGGTGATCTTCACTCAAACAGTAAATGTTTGCTATGCTGGTAACTGTATGGTCCACTTGATAGACTAATTGCTAAGTTTCCATCTTAGAAAGAATCTATACAGATTTTAGTGTTAGGAGAGTTGAGATGCCAAAATTCATGTCAAATTTAGTATCACTTCCGAGGTTTCTATTTTCCAGAAGAACATAACACAAGAGCAACCATCTATTTCTCTAGCATGTACAGAACACTATTTGGTTAGAAAGAGTCTTGATTATTGCAGTCATATGAATCCTGTTTCAAGATTCCAGTGGGCCATGTACTCCATTGAGTTGCACGTTGTGGGTCTTCATGCCTTTTCTTAATAAATCCTTGTACCTTTACACCTCTCTATATGAATCCTCAACTTGCATTAAATCAGTCCTTACTGGTGCAGCAGGTGATCTTTTACCAAACAAAAGAAGAAAAACAATTTTGAAAGGAGTTTGTAAGGATTGAAGTATGATTATTTCAGGCATCAATGGTGGGATAAACCTTTTAGTTAAATTATGTATCCTACAAAATTAAAATTGTTTGATTTGGACAATGGTTGAGTGAGCTATGAGATGGCCAATTTATGGACAACTGAGAAATTTTTGATAAAATTTTCATTTTTTGGTTTATTTTAGTTTTTAAATTAATACTAGTAGTTTTACAAACTAATTTGATAATGTTTCTTGGAAATTATTTCCTTATTATTTTCTTTGAAACTGTAAAATATTTCAATTTGTAATTTCGTACTGGGATAAAAAATCAAATTTTATGTAGGAAATCTAGTGGCTTTTGAGGTCATTCCAACTGCATCTATGAATTGGATATGTTTAGGAGTCTTTATATTATAGAAACAAGCCTTTATAGCCCATAATATTGTTGTAAAGGAGAACGCTGATATTTGAGAATAGCATTATTTTTTGGGCTTATATTTCTTGGGGTGTCAATGCTTATGAAACTTTCTTCTTTGGTATGATTCTGTTGAAGGCCCAAATTAGTATGGTGTGACTCCATAAGTGTGACTGTTTTAATTTACTTCTTTTCTGAAATCTTTTTACTTCCTTTCATGACATTCTTTTTATCCTAACCTCTGTTCTATCAGGTACCTTTTATGTACTGTGGGATCCGTGTACATCAAATCAAAAGAGGCTCCTGCCAAGGATATTCTTAAAGACCTTGTGGAAATGTGCAAAGGCATTCAACATCCTGTACGTGGACTCTTCCTCAGGAGTTACCTTTCTCAAGTCAGTAGGGATAAGTTACCTGATATTGGATCTGAATATGAAGGGTAAGGAGATCTCTTTGCTAGTCTTACAATCTGGTTTGACCTTTTTTTACAACTTCGATCTTTTTTGGATGTGGCGTAGTTCATATGTGGATTGATCACCTTTTTTTTTTTTTGAGAAAAGGTAACTATTATATTCAAAAGGATCAGAAGGGGGGGGGGATGTACATGAGAGGAAATACAAACAGAACAAAGCACCACCTAGTATTCATTTGTACATATGGCTCAGTTTGGAAAGTGTACAAATGCAAATATGTACAATGCAAATACATACAAAATAATAGAAAATATAAGATTTTGCACTCCTTCCAAACTGAGCCTATCGGATTGTAAGATACCATCTCCTTGTCCTTTCTACTCTTACTTTTTTAGCTATAAAGGAGGCTTCCTCCAGTAGGCTGAACTGACACTAGATATTATTCAAGAAAGAATGCAAAACTGAGACAAGAATAAAATAAGAGGAAGAATCGTTAAACCATAACTTCTGTCTGTTCTTGCGGTAACAATGGTTTAACCTATAACTTCAATTTGTGTAGAAACTTTACTGAGCAGGAAACTTTGGAAGTTTCTACTTTTCTTTCCTTCATTCAAGATGTTTTTCTCTGAAGCTGAAGTCATCAATTCGGCTTTAGGTTTTCTTAGAAGCTGGCTGTCTATACATATTGAATTTAAAGAGGTTACTTCTGATTGTAATTTTTTGAGGATTGCCTTTTTTTGAGGTCCTTCTGTTTTGGTGTACAGCTTCTCATTGTACAAAGGACCTTTTACATCAATGCAATTATACTTTACCTTTGCTCAAAAAAAAATTGAAGATGTTTCTCTCTCTTAGTACTGGATGAGGTAATTTGGTCCCTCACCCCAAATGGAAACTTTAGCACGCCATCCTTCTTTCACTGCTTGAATGTTAGATCCACTCCATACCACTTTCTTGATAGAAAGGTTTGGCTCCCCTCAGTTCCCCCTAGAGTTTCCTTCTTTATCTTGGAGGCTGCTTGTGAGCGTATTGATACTTGTGACAACCTACAGCGGTGAAGGGCAGGGCAGCTGTACATCCCTTCTCATGTTTGCACTTTGTGCCTCCAAGATGAAGAATCCATTGGTCACATCCTCATAAACTGCAAGATGGCTCGTGCTATTTGAAAGTTTTTCTTAACCCTTGATGGGATGGAAATTTTGATTGGGTTCCTTCCAATAGCATTTGCGACTTCATTCATTAATGGAAGGACAACAAATTGGGTAGAGATGCAGACTGTACTGAAAAGCCGTCACTCATGCTTTCATGTGGGGGTATTTGGGAGGAGCAGAATAAAACGATTTTTGAAAATAGAAGCACCCCTTTGGAAGGTCTTAAAAGACATATCTTTCCTTGGAGAATTCTTGGATTCTTTCGAGCATGCATCAGCTATAGTGATCTTGACATGTATCTACTATCTAGTTGAGATCTTGAAATCTTCCCCTTTTGTCTCTCAGTCCATTTACATCGTTCCTCCTGGGCCAACTACTGCCTTTATTTTACAGTTTGGTGGTAGTTTGAGAACTTCAAATCATCTCCAAACAAGAATTGGGGAGGGGGTCATCTTAAACTCTAACGGCAACCTGATTTGAGCTTTTAGTGGGCCTGTTGCTGTGATGGATGCCTCTAAAGCTGAAGTCAGGGCCCTTCTTGCTGGTCTCAGATTTGTCAAAGCAATGGCAGGCTGTCTCTTTGTTAGTTAAGGGGGATTCCTCCTGTTGGCAGAAAAACTAAAAAGATGTTTTCCCGGACACCCAATGCACATAACCTGATGTAAAGGGTG
Source organism: Nelumbo lutea (assembly GCF_056320005.1). NCBI lineage: Eukaryota > Viridiplantae > Streptophyta > Magnoliopsida > Proteales > Nelumbonaceae > Nelumbo > Nelumbo lutea. The sequence continues at coordinate 4,346,309 of NC_142688.1, forward strand.
GCACAAATGTTCAAAGTTAAATCTGCCCAACCAAACATGGTTTTGGTACTATGAAGTCAAAATGTGTGCATGGTGCTTAAATGGACTCTAAACGGGAACACAACACCATGGTCCCAAACAAACAAACAAACAAGAAACCATGGTCCCACACACTCCTTAAATCCCCACAACCATTTCCCCAACAATTTCATTGTTTTACTTCTTTTAAAACCAAACCCCCCCATTTGTTTAGGACAACAAACTCGATTGCATTTAATTAAATGAGATTTCTTTCCACTCCCACCCCTATTCAGAGGAAAATCCCTTTGTTTTTACCTATTAAAAATTTTATTTTTTTCCCAATTGGAGTGATGAGAGCACTGCTAACAACGATAATCATACTGACTAACAATGAGTGCCTGTTTTCCCAACCCTCCATTTTTTTCTTATAATCTGTCAGTATCTTGACACCATGTAGAAGCTGCTGATACTTTAGCTCTAACTCCAAGTGGGATATCAAGATAAGTGAATGAAAGATCCCCCCGTTTTAAAAGTGAAATTGTAGTTCAAGTTTGCATTGTCATAGACCATATTTAATCCATGGAGCTCACTTTTCCTGTTAGTTAATTCTTTACTTCATGCACAGAGCTGCTTCAAATGCTATTGTTTTCCCATTTATTTAGGTGTATCATTTTGCATTATATTGAAACTTTCAATACAAATTCAATTTGTGTTTTGGATACTTCAATTTTTAGTGTTAATTCTTATTCTTGCACCTTATCCATACCAAGCACTCATCATATCCATGCAATCTACTCCTTTATGATTTTCTTGGGGATGTTCAAGGGGCTCACATGGTATTGTGTTATACCTTGTGTTCATTGCGAACCTGTCCCATGAAGTGTTAAAGGGTAAGCTGAAAATTTGCGTCCTGTGAGACACTGAGACTTCCCTATGCACTTTACTAACTTCTATGTAGGCAAGTGATGGCTATGAGCTACCTGAACCTTATGTTGGTTTGTTTCCTGCTGTTAAAACATTGACATCAGGATATTTCTTTCATCAATCTTAATAAAGACACTTTGACTGTTATTATTAAAGAAATTGTGCTGCTTTTGCAATTCCTAAAATATAACCCCTATATTATTAAAATCTCTAAACACAAAACTAATTATATTGAGATATATTTGGCACTCTCCTTCTTCCCCTATATTATTAAAATCTCTAAACACAAAACTAATTATATTGAGATATATTTGGCACTCTCCTTCTTGACCTTGTCAATCAGGCTTGCTAATGCTTGCTTTCCTTGATCCCCAAGCACTTGCATCAATCACCCATATGTGCTTTTTTAGGTGGTGTTGTATTTGTTATTAGACAAGTTTTAGACTGAAAACTCTAGTTCCTACCTTGAATGGGTGCTAAATGATTAGTGAGCTTATAAGTCATGGATTTGTAAAGCAAGGAACCATTAGAACTAATAGAATGGTTGCATTATTTTAAGAATTTCAATTATTCCTTATTGAACTAACTGGGTGTGGAATCAGTTGAGCTTTTAGTGATCTTGGAAGTGTTCCAGAAAACATTCCCATTTACATCCATGATTACACTGTTCATTACCAACTCCTATGTTTCCCGATTTCACTTTCAACAATAGAGTGCTTTTCTCTTGATTTTATATTCTAACTCATTAACTTCAATACGACCAATGCTTTGTTCCCTTCAGTGGCTGCTGCACTCTCTCTCTGTTGCAGGTGGTTATGTGTTCAAACCTGTTTAAGGGGATTGATTTTCTTCCCCTATTAGGCTACAGGTTCAACCCCTCATCCTGCCCCCAGAGAAAGAAAGCCAAACTTCGTTAAAATTTCCATGTAGTGCCACCTCTAAAATCACCTTGGCTGGAAAAATAATGGGGAAAAATATGGTCAATTAATTAGGACTGAACCTAATTCTTGTGTTCTTATTCCGATCTTTATTTTGTTCTTGGTTCCCCCCCCCCCCCCCCTTGATTGGATGGTTAGCTTCATATTTAATCTGTTGGCCTCTTCCTGCAGTGATGCTGATACTGTCATGGACGCTGTGGAGTTTGTGCTTCAAAACTTCACAGAGATGAACAAACTTTGGGTCCGCATGCAGCATCAGGTTCGTTGCAGTATTTGCCAACTTTGAGCTGCTCTCGTGTTTGGACATGCATGGTATCCAGTCCTTGCATGTCCTGAAGGTAAAAGTGAATCATGAGAGCATGATTTGTGGTAATGCAGGTGTTAATAGTGCTTGTGAATCATTCATACTCTTAGGTGATCCTGAGTTGAGACATGCAATCGGACTTTCTGGTCTGCAGGGACCTGTTTGGGAGAAAGAGAAACGGGAAAAGGAAAGGAGTGAACTTCGAGATCTTGTAATATAAGTAACCTGAAATTGATTAATATTGCTATACTGAAATTGCACAATGATTCCTAAAATTCACAGGAGGTTATTTGTCTATCTGAAATTCCTTGTTAGGTTGGCAAGAACCTGCACGTTCTCAGTCAGATAGAGGGTGTTGACCTTGATATGTACAAAGATACTGTGCTTTCCAGAGTGTTGGAGCAGGTTTGTTCTTTTAGTTTCATTTTATATTTATGATTTGGAAGCCCATGAAAAAAATAATATACTATTCTAACTAGAGTTCATAGTTCATACTGTGGTATCTGTAACATGGGTTTGGACAGGTTGTCAATTGTAAAGACGAGCTTGCTCAATATTACTTGATGGACTGCATTATCCAAGTCTTTCCTGATGAGTACCACTTGCAGACCCTTGAGACATTATTAGGCGCCTGCCCGCAGCTTCAGGTTGGTAATATAACTATGGTTGCTAATCCCTTCCCTTATATTCAATTTTTGTAGCTTTAGGCTGTATTTGGTCTTAGGGCAGAAAATGGTGGAAAACATGACTTAAAATGTTGAGGCTTCTGAATTTCATGTAATTCTATTTTGGTGTCAAACTGTGGAACCTAAAATTGTTTACCCTTTGACCCTCTATCCCTCTTTCTACCACAATCCAAATGTTGTCATTCTCTGCAAACTGGAATAAATTGTCATTCCAAAACTTTTGGCTACTACTCCTATTTTGTTAATGATGCAGTTAGCGGATGTCATAAAAGGGAAATTGGCGTTTTCATTTAAAGAATACCTACTATATGCATGCTAATTTTTCCAAAATTGTGGTAATGCATATTAATTGTAGTTCTAACATATCTTGCCTTGTATTTCAGTCAACTGTTGACATCAAGACAGTGCTATCCCAACTAATGGATAGACTATCAAACTATGCTGCCTCAAGTGCAGAAGTGAGCTATCCACATTATTATGTAGTTCTAATGTATCTTGCCTTGTTTTCCTGATCAAGGATTCAATTTTTTGTTTCTTTCCATTTTATGCTGTAGGTATTGCCTGAATTCTTGCAAGTAGAGGCTTTCACCAAATTGAGCAATGCCATTGGGAAGGTAAACCCGCGAATAGCAATATTTTCTTTTGTCAATATTAGTTTTAGTTGCTTTCTTTATCTATTTAATATTAAACGATTATTTATGCAAGGTTCTATGATCAGTTTGTGGTTGTTAATGGTCAAGTAGGTCACTTAGAGATCAATATGGTGGCCTCTTGGGCCTTGGATCTTGGTTACCATTAACCTCAACATCAGTGCTAGAATGTGGCATTGATGCAATATGTGATGTGCCTGTTTTTCTATATGTACAGATTCTCTGTATCATCATCTGTTCAGTACTTTGGGCTACATGAAATCCATTTCACCATTCCATTCTGTTCAGTACCATATCCATTGTCTGTAAGGTTGTAATAGTCAAATGAGATGGTTCACGTACTTCTAGTAGACAGCTTGATTCTGTTTAATTCTCTAGTCCACATCAGTTTTATAATTCCTCACCATGCATTATACTCAGAGGCTGCAGCATTACAGCCCTGGTTTTTTTGTCCATTTCCTACTTCGTTTCATCTATTATATATATATATATGTGTGTGTGTGTGTGTGTGTGTGTGTGTGCGTGTACATATATATATGTATATATATGTATGTATGTATGTATATGTATGTATGTATTGGTGGATGAGGTTTAAATTTCCCAAAGAAGGGAAATTTGGCTCATTCTGGGAGCACTTATCTAACACCTGGAAATTCTTTGTGACGTTTTCTTTAATATGCCTTGCAGAATTGATTTTACTGCGTAGGGGGTGAATCCTATTTACTTTTGTGTGCAGTTCAAAATACAAGAATCCTGTATTCTATTTAAATCACTTTATTTACCATTGGTCAAATTCTCTTCCCTTTCATTATGCAAATAATTATCTTTATATTTATTTCTCAAAGCATCTTAATGGATAAAATTAATGAATACTGTTAGTTCTTACATTCTACATGTGAATTAAATGTCTTCAAGTTGCTGATGTTTTTCTGTATGTATTTTCTTTAACCATGATAAGCTTATTAATCATCTATATCTCCATAACAGGTGATTGAAGCTCAGGTTGACATGCCAGCAGTTGGAGCTATAACTTTATATGTGTCTCTTCTGACATTTACTCTTCGTGTCCATCCAGATCGGCTTGATTATGTGGACCAAGTTCTGGTATATTATCTTTTTAAAATTTTAAGTTGCATTATTTTTGCATATGCTATAGTTTGGGCATATGGATAACAAAGTTCTTCTGAAACCCTTAAATCCCAAGGAAAATGCCATGAGTAGGTCCTGGAGCTAACCTATTGCATGGTGTTTCCTATAGTTATTGTTAAAAATGTCAAGAATGACAGATGAACTAGCAACCCAGCCTAATTCCCTGAAAAATGTATTTCAAAAAATGTCAAGAATGATTACTCTTCATGTCATTTGTCCATAGGGAGCATGTGTGAAGAAACTTTCTGGTAAAGCAAGGCTTGAAGATAGCAAAGCAACAAAGCAAATTGTTGCACTCTTGAGTGCACCATTGGAGAAATACAATGACATAGTCACTGCACTGGAACTTTCTAACTACCCTCGAGTGATGGATTACCTTGATAATGCAACAAATAAAGTGATGGCGGTTGTTATTATTCAAAGCATTATGAAAAACAACACTTATATTGCAACTTCTGATAAGGTATGTTCCATATTTAGTTGTATCCCCCCCCCACCCACCATAGCTTTAACATTCTGGACTGTTCTGTAGGTTGAAGCACTGTTTGAATTGATAAAGGGGCTTATAAAGGATTTAGATGGTTCTCCTGTTGATGAGGTGCATATATCAAATTCTTCCAGTTATTGTATTATGTAGAAAATGATTTGAGAAATTTCTCTTGATCTTTATCCATGTCTAGCAATTTTACTTGTTTTAATGTCCTGGTTTTTGACATGCTGATCTGTGATTTGTCATTTATTTCTTGTTTACTATTCTGTTTATTAATATTATTGTTATTCTTAACTATACCACTAGCTTGATGAGGAGGATTTTAAGGAGGAGCAAAATTCTGTTGCACGTCTTATCCACATGTTGTATAATGATGATCCGGAGGAGATGTTAAAGGTAACTGATGTGTTCAAGGTGCTTGTGTAAATGATCTCATATCTTTTGAGTCTTTGGTTCTGCTGTTTGTGTTTGTCTCAACATCTTGTGTTCTGATGACAATGACACTTTCTATGTTAAATTTCAGATTATATGTACTGTGAGGAAGCATATTCTAACCGGAGGGCCAAAGCGCTTACCCTTCACTGTTCCTCCTCTCATTTTTTCTGCACTTAAGGTTTGTTTCTGCCATTTCTTCAGCTTATGTGATACACAGGAAGGGAGGGATGGGTGAAGGGAGTCAAACACCTCATGTTGGGGATTGATTGGGTTAGGTTAGCTTGGCTGGGCTTGGATTGGCCCTTCTGGTTTTGCTTGTCATTAAACCTGACTCAACCTGCCAAGTTGCACTTCTGATGTCCCCTTAAACATGCAACAGAGTTCTTTATCCATTCTTGTGGAAGTGTCGCGAAAATTTTTTGTATTTGTTCATCAGTTGTTCTCTTTCTTCACTCTGGTTCAATGTTCTTACCAAAACAATATTTGATTCAATGTTACTTAAACCACAGAAATTGTAATATGCGTCTGTGTTTTCATCATTTTCAATAAAATAAAAGGATATTAGTTATTCCAGCAAAAGGGAAAAGTTGTATTTGTTTGAGTACTCAAAACAATGAAATTCCTGATTTCTAATTATGCTTTAGCTCAGAACCTCAGTTGCAATTCAGTTATCTCCCTCATGTTTTATAGAATTTGGCTCTACTGTGCAGTTGGTCCGACAATTGCAAGGTCAGGATGGGGATGTGGTTGGAGAAGATGTGCCTGCAACACCAAAGAAAATTTTTCAGCTTTTGCATCAGGTGATTACTTAGGTCATGCATAATATTGTTGTTGCTAATGTTCTTAATGAAATCTCCTTTTATTCATCAAAAGTAAATATTGTTGTAGCTAATGATTTGAGACTTATCAGTTCATTTTCATGGTTTATAAGCACATAATAGAATCTCCTCAACCAGACTTTTTTTAATCTTTTTGGTGAACTCAACCAGACTTTTTTTAATCTTTTTGGTGAACTCAACCAGAACTTCAATTTTCTACATTTTTTCCGTTGTAATTGAAATTTTTAAATCCCTTTAGATAGTATATAACCTACAATCTTATGTTGAGTTTCTCTCAAGCAATGAATGTTACAAAGAAACTCAATATAAGAAAATATATTGAGTTTCTTTTTAGCATTCCTTGCTTGAAAATTTTCATTTCTTGTTATTATTGTCAGACATTATGACTAAGTACACTTGCTGTAGGTTGTGGCTTAACAATTCCCTACCGTCTTCTGTTATGTTTCTGTTGGTCCTTTGGACCACACTAGCTTTGTGTCTTTCCTCTTAAGGGTATCTTGTTCTGCTATATGGTATCTTTTAGCTTGCATTTGGCTTGTAGGTGGGACAAATTCTCTTTTATCTTTGCTTTGTTTAATGTGATCAACATTTATATTTCAGACAATTGAAGCTCTCTCATCTGTTCCAGCTCCTGAACTAGCATTAAGATTATACTTGCAATGTGCTGAGGTATGCCAAAACACTTGTGCTTAAAGTTATTCAGTGGGTCTTATTGCTTAGAACCTATGTCTTGCTTATTTATATTGGTCCTATTTCTTGGTATTCAGGCTGCCAATGACTGCGGTCTTGAACCTGTTGCATATGAATTCTTCACTCAAGCCTTTATACTGTATGAAGAAGAAATTGCGGTAAACTGGGAACCATGCCCTTTCTCTGGAAATTGACTCTTGAATTTTTATTTCTGCTATTAGATGCATCCAGTTTTGTTCACACGTTATTTCCCTTTTCTTTCCTAGGATTCTAAAGCACAAGTGACTGCAATACACCTAATAATAGGGACCCTTCAGAGAATGAGTATATTTGGTGTAGAGAACCGGGATACTTTAACACATAAGGCCACAGGGGTAAAAAATTGAGCATTCATCTGTTTCTCGAGGTTTGTTATCATATGAACAAAATCCAATGATATTATTGCATGGGCAGTATTCAGCAAAGCTTTTGAAGAAGCCTGATCAGTGCAGAGCGGTTTATGCATGCTCACATCTCTTCTGGGTTGATGATCAGGACGGTATAAAGGATGGAGAAAGGTACACATCTTATACTCAATATTATCCGGGAACATAGATGTGCATTTTTGCATTCATCATGAATTAACATGTCTATGCATGTATTTTGGTTGGAAGGTCTAGGGATTTTGTCTGTTTGTGCTAGTCTGTAGAATTTTATGAGCCTGATTTCTTTATTGCATTGGTTTGGCCACACCAATTTTGAGCTGAGAACCTTGTGCAGGCTGCATGTTTGATCTGCTTTTGTTTTTTGTCAAGCACTTGAGTGGAGGAACAGCTTTAGATGGTACTGTATTTGCATGATGGGATACTGACATAATGTATCCTCTACAGTATCAGAGTGCAGATGTTCTCTCTAGGGTCATTAATGGCCACTACCTAATGATGGTCCTGGTTATCCAGGGTCTTGGGAGTATCTGATGACCTAGCCTTCTTTTATTTATTCATTTTTTTTGGTGCAAAATGACAGTTCCCAAGCTCAAACCTGTGTCCTCGAGCTTGTAAGCCCAAGGTTTTACCATTACTCAAAACAATTGCATAAAGTGGTTGATGTTTTCTCTCTTTAATCGTTTTTTTCTTATCCCAGGGTCATACTTTGCTTAAAGCGTGCTTTAAGAATTGCGAATGCCGCTCAACAAATGGCTAATGTGACACGGGGTAGCAATGGACCTGTCACACTTTTTGTTGAAATATTGAACAAGTAAAATGCGACCAATAAGAACCTTGTTGTTCTTTTAATATATTTTGCTTGTTATGGACTTGGTAATCCTGCTCTTACGTAATTTCAGGTACCTCTACTTCTTTGAAAAGGGCAATCCGCAGATTTATAGTGCAGCAATCCAGGACCTGGTTGAGTTAATAAAATCCGAGATGCAAGGTGACATGGCAAGACCAGATCCATCTGCAAATGCTTTCTTTGCCAGCAGCCTGCGCTACATCCAGTTTCAGAAACAGAAAGGTGGTATAATGGGCGAAAAATATGAGTCCATCAAGGTGTAATTTACAGAAAATAATACATAGGACCCAGATGTAAAAGTGACAAAACAAGTTACTCCGGTTGGAGGTTGGTACTGGATGATTTAATGTGTTGGCTTTCTATCTCCCAAAGGAATTGAGGTGTTGTTGTATAGTTGAAGAGTTAACCAGTTAAGGATTAGCGTCCACTTGGCAACATTATTCTGTGCAGGGGACTCTGCTACTACTATGGCGCGACACTCAAGCAAGCAATTGATTGACCACATGGTCCACATCAAGTCACAATTTCGTAAGTTACCATGACAACAGTGGTGTCTTATAGCTATAGGGTTTGTCTTAGCTGTGTTTTATCAGTCATTTTGGAGTTTGAACTGGTTCAATCATTACGACAAAATGTATCATCATCATTAAACAAGTAAATCTGTCTTCTAAATCTGATATAATGAACTTGATTAAAGCAGAAAAGAATGAGAGAGAGGAATACTGAATAGAAGAAGAGGAAGAAGAAGAAAGTTTGATAATCTCCACTCTCTTCTCACAAACTTTTTTATTAATCTTCATTAAATAGGTTAATTATAAATCTGCCCTTAATGGGCGGCTAGCTAAGCAAGTACTTATAAAAGAGGTTAACAGGCCCATAAAGACAGGCCTATTAACATACAAAATAAATTACATAATACTTATACTAAGGCCTATTCGGCCCATTTTATATTTTATATTTTATTTTTCTGTGATAAATCATTCTCTATTTTTTTAGGCCCATGCAGCGGCTATTTGCTCCAGCCACATCCCCAGAAAATATATAATTTAGTGTTTAGCTCATGAGCCAGTTCGGATGCGTGGTTGAATATGGGATATGGCTGTTAACATGATAGATTTTGGCCAAAACAATGCACGTTGATAGATTCCCATCCAATGGTTGTTAACATGTTTACAAGAAATGCTTTCTGATCTTTTCCCCTTTAAAGTTTACGTGGAATTGGGTTTTTCTCGCACCATTAGTATCAAGCATCTACCCTGTCTCTTACATAGCGATTTGATCCCATCAACTGTGGAGGAGATCATCAAATCGCTACGTTGAAATATGGGGGGATCTTTTTTTTTTTTTTCTTTTCCCTAATCAACTCATCAAAGATGGAGACAAGTTTCCAGCAGGTCATGACCCATCAATGGTGGTACTATTACAAGTCTCATGGCATACAAACATTACCACGAAAGGAAAAAAAAAAACAATTGACCAACAATCTGGACCGAAAACAAAGGCATCAATTCTTGGTCCATGCTACCTAATTATTTTGCATTTCATTTTTTTAAGTGATTATGATCCATTTCCTCTGTGTTGTTTTTAAAGAATTCTCCTGTGTGAGGTCTTTAGATATCAAACTTTTGGACAAGTTGGGCACTCAAAGAAAGATGTCATGTTCTGATGAAAAAAAAGAAAAGAAAAGAAAAAACAAACACGACTGAAATTTCTTCTCGTTTGGTCGGATTTGGAGATAACTTGGAAACATAGTAATAGGATGGAGGCAAGCCAACATTCACCAGTTTGATCTATAAACTGAAAATAAAAGGGGGAAAAAACTCCATCAAACATTATTGGCTATTCTTGAAAGTCTGTAATGTAAATAGCAAAAGGAAAATCTTCTCTATAGTCTATCCTTGGGTAGAAGCGTAGACAAGAGGAGAAACGTTATTTAGGAGGTTTAATACAAAATCAGAAATGAGGTGCATTACAAGATTGTAACAACATCGGGTTCAACCCATAGCGTATTTCTGAGTCCAGCTGCGAGCTGTCGACTCATACTTGACCTTGTCAGTCTTGCACATATGAGCAATCTCAGGAACAAGTGGGTCATCTGGGTTCGGATCCGTCAGCAGCGAACATATGGAGAGCAAAACCTGAAAGAATGCCAAATTTAATTAATCAGGAACTATATATTTCGACCAATGGAGCGATGTGGGGTCTATAGGAAGTAATTAACTTAAGAGAACTACCTTGGATATTGTGAGTGCAGGACTCCATTGCTCCTTGAGTATGTCCAAGCAGATGTTCCCATTATTATTGATATTAGGATGAAAAACTTTGGTCCTGAAGGCAACCTGTCACCAGTTCAAAAAGAAAGAAAGAAATTTCACTATTGAAAATAGACAGAAAGAAGACTCTATACATAGAGAATCACAAAGGCAAACCATAACCTCAATTAGCTGTAGATGAAATATGCAGGAGGATTCCAACTTTTACCTTTGGAGGCTTGAAAGGATAATCAGGTGGGAAGTGGATGGTCACAAGGAAAACACCCCCAGCATAGGGGCTGTCATTTGGACCAATAATGGTTGCTTGCCAATGGAACATATCATCAGCCACCGGACCTGAAAGTCACTTCCATGATCAGTTATGCATCCAAATGATTCACCCATTAGCTTGTTTGATTACAAAACCAGATTACCAAACTTTGATTTATTCAGGTTGGTACCTGCGCTGCATGAAGTTGGTGGGTCTCTCTGCAGGTCTTTGAGCTCCTTGATAATTCTTTTGGAAGCCATTCTAGCAATACGAGAGTGGAAGTTCTCGATGTGAATGAGAAATTAGAGGGAGAGGAACGCAAAGGAAAACTATCTCTGGATACTCCCACGTAAGGGGTGGATGGGATGTATTTAATGGATGAATTGGCGGTGGCGTTATTGCTGGGTAAAGACAAAGGAAAAGGAGGAGGATGGTCCATTGGTTCTTGTTCTTTAGGCAGAGAAAGTGGGCGCACGGTATAGATTCCATTTACAGAACCAAAAAAAAAAAAAAAGAGAAACAAGTCAAGAATCAAGAATTTAGAAATAAGGTGAAAACTAATGGTAAGGAAACACCAGTTGCTTCATTGGAAAAGTCACTCTCACTTGATCGAGTATGGACTGTACGGGTTAGAAAAATGGCAAAATCGGAATATGTATTGCACACTCTTCTAAACATCGGTTGGCTTTACACTCTTGAAAACGATTGAAGCGCCACCTCCGGTCGCCGTATAATCAGAATCAAAATTTTAGGGGCAAGTTGCGTGCATACGAAATTTGGTAAATCCACCAGAATAAAGTAAATTACAAATACCCTCTGTATTATGGATTCTGTGACAAAGATTTTTTTGCGACAGACTCCTTTTACTATGATCGTGAGACAAAAACCCCCTTCTGTTAGCGTTTCATCCAAAAACGCGGTTGCAATATTTTTTAATCTTAATACTATTCTTATAATAACTATTTCGAAGAAAAAAAAATTATTCATCCTCCCCTTTATCTCAGATTCTTTCACATTTATGAAAAGGTCAAATGGCTTAAATCGTTGATTTCCGGGGTCCAACCGTCTGCAGATGATCCTGTCAAGGAAGAGGTTACGGACACCCAGTGGTTCTTTCTCGTGTCGATGACGTAGCCGTTCATCAACGGTCGATGAAAAGGTCAAATGGCTTTTTCTTCCAAAAGAAATATGTAGAGAACTGATTCCCAGCATTTTACAGCAACACATCGATCAGATCACTACCCAGAGGGGAAATTTGGTATTTTTGTCCTCAAATTATTCTGACAAAAATCTTCCGACCGCTAAACTAAAGCAGTAAAGCCCATCCCAAGAAAAGAATGCTGCTTTGCAGCTACATACAATTTTTCGTGCAGGAAAAAAAAATATTAAAAAAAAACATCAAAACCAAAACGAAATTAAAAAGTAAAAAACAAAGAAAATAAAATTTGAAAAAAGATCTCATACCACTAGTACCATTATAGCAGAGAGCAACAATAACGGCGGTTCTTTGTACGCCAGTAATGGCTGCACCCGATCAGATCTCCTGGCGGAAACCTAAAGGAGAGGAGAGATGGGTTGGTGGGATCTCCAGAGAAGGTGAATTCTTTGGCGAAAACGAAATTTCTAGAGGCACAGCTCCCACCCCTGCATTTCCACTCCTCGTCGCCCCAAAGGGCTTCCTTCCCAAAAATCTCTCTTGGCAATAAAACCTTCAAAACTGCAAAAATGGAAACCGGGTTTTGATAAAAAACTGTCTGGGTTATCGATGCCTGAACGATCCCCATATCAATCGCCACCGAGGCACCGACCCATTAACCCTCGTAATACTTCCGTCGCTAAAGTATGTTGCACAGGATTCACAATCGACTCCAGCAAACCCAATGGATACTAAGAATGCAGAACATGAAACTTCAAGACCACAACTTCCTTTTCTAACTTTTCTCACGGCGGGATTGCAAAATCAGTAGACGGTGGAGAGAGAATACCAAGGAGAGTCTAAAGACTAGACAGTTTGGACAGAACAGATAGAATAGAGGAAAGAGGGAAGAAGAAAGGGGAAAGAAAAGAAGAGAGATCGGGAGAGAGAGAGAAATGTGAAGGAATATGAGGAAGAAGAGATTACCACTACTACTGCGGTGACTTCGACGAAGATGAATAGTGATTTTCTATGGTTATTACAAGGGTATAATGGGATTAAAAAATATTGTAATGGCAAATTTTATTAGAAAACTAACAGAAGGAAGTCTTTGTCTCACGACCATATTATAGCGTCTTTGTCATAGACCCGATAGGGGGATCTTTGTAATTTATTCTTAATAATATGAGTATAAAAATAACGGAAAAGTATGAACAGGTTCATTGGAACTTATAAAAGTTTAAAATGTCAAATACCCCTATTCTATACACAATGCACACCCGTGAATTAACATCAATTTTGAACTGGCACCTACCCCTATTGCACTTTGGGCCTAAGAATTCTGACCCTTGGCTGAACCGTCACTCTTCCGGGGGTAAATTTTTTAAACTAACCACACTACCCCTATTGTTTCTAACAATTGACTAATACTTCTCTTATTGTTAATGTTCTTTAATATTCGTTACCGAAGAGACAAAAATGATTATTTTATCCTTTATTCTTTTTCAAAATTTTAAAATAAAACAGGAAAAATGAAGAAAAAGAGAGAGAGAGAGAGAGATAGTACATCTATAGATACCGCCTTCTTCAACAAGTCTGATGGACGGAACTGGCACAGCATGGAACGTTTTCCCTCCACCGATTATCTCTCCACTGATCTCTCTCTCTCTCTCTCTCTTCTCGTTTCTTCTCCTTCTTCTACCCACCTTCCTACCGTTTCCATCACTTCTATTGGTGGTCTTCTCTTTCCCTCAATCTCTTGGTCCTTTCTCTCTTTCCTTTTTAAAATTAATTCATAGGAAGCAAAAGTAGTCATCAAAATAGCTTTTTAAAATTAATTTATAGGACAACAAATGATGTCCCAAATTTCTGGACGTAAATAGCGTGATTTCTTCTTCTACCATCAAAATAGCTTTTTTCCTTGAAGATGTTATGAGATTGCAGGAAAATGAACTTGACGGTGGTGCTCATTGCTGCCCATGTTCTCAAAGGGGTGCTCATTCCTAGTTAGCAACGCCAGATCATCCTCTATTGGCATCGGATCCTCGCCTGAGGAAAAAATTTCAAAGGGGTGCAAACGAGCGACGGTGGTTCGATCAAAGCTCTCTACTATTGGAGCTCATGGCCACCTCTCTTTCCCGCGACCTCTCTCTGTCTCTCCCCTCCTCTTTCACTTCCTTCCACCACCACGGATTTGGTGCTTGCCTCTCCGCCACCTCTCGTCAGTTCCTTAGATGTGAAAGGCTTTAAAAGGTTAGGGTTTTGCAAAATGTCAATACCACAATTTATAACAAGGGTAAATTAGATATTTTTAAAAGTTATAACAGTCACGTAATATATATTTAGATCTTTTATGACGGAACATTAGAAAAGTATTAATCAATTGTCTAAAATAATAGGAATAGCATTAGTCAATATTAGCTAAACTATAAACTATAAGATAATTTACAAAAATTACCCTAAAAATAATACATACTCGTCAAAAAATAAAGGTTAAGTACAATGCAGAATTTTGAATTACAACCCCTATACTCTACTAGAAAAAAAGTCTCCTACCCACAACATGGTTTATAAAACCGACCTGGAGGCCGACCGGTCAGGGGTCTGCTTATTAGGTCGAATGGTCCAACCTAAACAGTCGGCCCGTTCTAACAAAAAAATTAAAAAATAATAAGAAAAATGAAAATCGATCAAAACCGTTCAAACGGTTTGAGCGATTCATCGCCCAGGTCAACGATTTGTTGACTAAAATCAACGATTTTTATAAAAAATCCAATTTTGGGGAAAACCAAAGCCAATCACCTGACTGGTTCATGATTTTTTTGGTCTGACCATCCGATCCGACCTAGTTTTGAAAACCATGACCCACATAACATCACAGCCACACATTGAAAATATTTCATCCTCCTACATGGTATTATGCAAAGGGAGATGTTCCCAACTCAAAGGGTAATGTGTAGTGTGTAGATGTGGGCAGACCCTATAAGGTTTAGTCACAAAGACCCTGCACTTTTTTCTTTTGCAACAAATATCCCTAAACTTTGACGGTTAGGTAAAGACCCTTTTCGTTAGTGTTCCGTCGGTTAATTTCGAAGAAAATTATCATCCTACTGTTTAAATGTTTCTAAATATCCAAATTACCCTTTTCATTAATTTATGAAATTATCTAATTTTTTTATACTTTGTACTGTTCATCATATTTTCCTCCGCTCTCCTCCCGTTCGTCTTTCTTCTTGCGCTTCCTGTACTACTGATCGCCTTGTTCCTTGTTATAGCGAGAACTCTAGTAGCAGACAAATCCCCAAAGATGATGCTTCCTGGTCTAAGATCGCTCTGCCTTTGCGATTGAGTTCCATTAATTCACCGTTCGAGAAATCCAGTTACAAGGGTCGAGTCTATGGTGTTAGGAATAACTGCAAATCCGGGTCAAGTATATATTCATCGTCTCCTTTGATTAAGATATCACCGAATTCAGAGGAGGTTTCCGCATATATCAACTACGACCCAGAAAGGCCTTGGACTACACGACCTCAAATTGTTTTCTAACTTGGAAGAGAAAGATGCTGCATGAACGTGATATCTTGATGCCAAACGAAGGCATGAGAGAGATAGGCTACGGCAACAATGACTTCCATGAAAAAAAGCCGCAAGATTCGAGGGTTTGAATAAACAGGCAAAGCAGAAGTATTAAAACCAGGAAAAAACCCTCGCTTAAAGCTCTGTGACTGATCTAAATTCAAGAGCAGTTAAAGGCGTCGTCATGAAAAAAAAAAAAAGCCTGAAGATTCAGGGCGGTGAGTAGACAGGCAGAGCAGAAGTATTAAAACCGAGAAAAAGCCCTCTCTTAAAGCTGTGTGACGGATCTAAATTCAAGAGCAGTTAAAGGCATCCACCGGAAATCAACCTTCCAGCCAATTAACAGAGAAGTTGGGATCAGGCCATTGACGAGAGACGAAGCTCGCTGGTGCACATGGAATGAATGGATCCGTCCGAATGTGCATACATACAGGCTTCAAAACATGGGTCACTTAAAGGGACGCCACGGCTCGGCATGCTGATCGGCTATATGCTCCGTGGTGGAACTACAGAAAGCAAGCAGAAGACTACCATAAAAAAGAATCATCTATGATAGTGGCTACTCGTCCCCCACAACCATCTCAACAACAACCGACCCATCCACAGGGCGATAAACGATCATGGACCGGCTTTGGCTCTCTAATCTGAAATCTGGGGAAGAGACTGCAACCAAGAAATGAGTTGTAGAAGTCCTGAAGCATGCTACTTTTAAATGGGTCCTGCTTATGACAACCAGAAGCCCATAAAATGGAATCATGTCTTTTCCCTTTGAATTCTGAACTTTGTTGGAATTCACATAAAGAACTTGTCTATAGTTGTGAGGAGAAATTCTGAACCAGACAAGTGCTTGCAGCACTCTACCGTCAGATTGCTGCCTCTGAGCTTCCTTCACCCCATGGCGAACTCGCCCAAACCCTTACAACCTTCGCAACACGGGGATTAGGCGAAAGAGAGACCGTCACTATTTTCCCTTGAAAATCAATGAAAATATTTTTCGGTCAGTTGTTTTAAGAGAATGGCAAAAAAAATAAAAAAGGAAAATAGAGAAAGGTTAATGGGGTATTTTAGTAACTTAATGCTTATCGTTAATTGAATTAACGATAGAGGGGTACTTTTCGCAACATAAAAATTTAAGCGGTATTTGTCGAAACAAAGAGAGGGGTTTTTGTCACTGACCCCATAGTACGGGGGGTTCCGTATAATTTACCCAAAAAATGATAAAAGGAAAGATTTTCAGCCCAAATCCCAATACCGAAATTTCAAAAGATATAATAAAAGGACACACGGTACGCAGTGGCTGAAAATAATGGTTCTTGATTGCGTCTCTCTTTCAAGTTTCAAGAAACCTTAATTTAAAAGGTGTGGAATTTCAACTTTGTACAGATCCCGTTGCCTTGATACATAATATCAAGCAGGCAATTCCATAATTTTGTTTTAACTTTTAACGGAGCCCCATCATTCACACTTGCATTTATGAATGCAAGGTCCCCATCCTACTAAATTGATAGTTGAGATTTAACTCCATTTCAATATCAAAGTGAGGAATCTCAGGGCCCACGTCCACGAGAAAGATATTCGTTCTTAGCTACAACAGTTCAACCCCCATGAGAATCTGGGCAGGTTCCATTTCTTTTCGCGAAAGGCAACATGAAATTGAAAGCAGTCAAGAATCAAGATTGTCGCAAACGGGCAAAACTCCTAGCCCATCCCAAAAGCAGAAGAAAGAAGACACGGACACAATAGTAATATAATATTCCTGCAGACGACTAGGCTTCTCGAACGCTCAATTTACTTTATTCCTTTGACCACGCAGCTCATGGTCTTTGACCGATTACACGTATGTTCGGGCCTGATTTACTAAGGCTTCGTTTGGTTTGTAAGATTTGGGTAAGATGAAAAAATATGAGATGGAATGGAAAAGTATAAAAATTAATTTTCTATTATTTGGTTTTATATGGGATGGTATGGGATGGGAAAGTGTAAAATGATCTTTCTATGAGTCGGGTATGGGCTCAACAAAAGGGGGACCGAATGGCACTGTTCATCTTCCTCTTTCGTTTGAGACGAACAGAGGTGACAGCTATCCCTCATCTCCCACCTCTCCCACTCTCTTTCTCCTCTTTTCTTCTTCTTCTCGTTTCAACCTCTCTGTTTATTCCCAATATTGCCACTATAACTTGTATGGCTTCGAAGATTCGAGGCCTTCTTTCTGTGACATTCTTTTTTTATTATTATTTTAATTAAATTTAATTATATTAAATTCCTGAACCAATGGTTGATGATTTTATTCTTTGATAGTTTACTCCAAAAAAACTGTTATGAAGAACCCAAAGAGCTCGATGTTTCCTTCTATTCTACTCGAACTCCTAGGTTTCAGTTTCAAACTTTTGCTCCAAAGCATTTTTCCACCTGAACTTTCAAATGATCTTCCTGTTGTCGAACATTTCCTTCTATTGTTCGTCTCAAATGATCTTCCCAAAAGTTATTACCTTAACTTTCGAATGGTCACGATCGACAACATTAACATCATCATCGCTGCCACCTTTGGCATGATCGTGCTCTTCTAACTCTGACAATGACAATCCACTCCGATGCACTTTATTCGAGAGGAAGGAAATGGAAACTCAAATTTTCTCACGTTTTTTCACCAAGATCACACTATTTTGGTGCCACACCAATTGCACAATTTTTTAGTCTTACATCCCAACTTTTCTTATCCCGTCCCCTATTTCCTTTGAAATAAATGAGAAATTTTTTTTTTAAATATTCCATTTTTCTCATCCCCATCCCACAAACCAAATGGAGGCTAAATGATTGAGCGGTTGCTGAAACTCTTGATGTACCATGTACCATATGACCGGTTTTCATCCATTTTAGACAAGAATGGAGTACAACTCTTCGAAATATTTTAAATTTTCGAAAAAAGAATAAAGACAAACAATCAAAACTAGCTCTCACCATAAAGTTTTAACATCACAATTCACAATTCACAAATCACATCCAACTCCCATTTCCCAAGCATCTGCAGCAAGTAATTATAGCACACCGAACAGCATCGCAAACATAGCCAAGGCCCCTTTGCAGTGTTTTTTAAATAGGGATACAAAATATGAATTATAATCAAGTCCGTGACGAGGAACAGTTGTTTTCAGATGGGGGGATCTTACTCACATCTGGTTAATATTTGACATGAATCTAAATCCAAATAACAAAAGTGATGTGTATGGAACCATTTAACACTGCGAATCGTTGATTACAGATCACAATAACACCGAGAAAGCCAGAAAACAAACCACCTGATGCTTTCGTTGAGCTCCCTAGTAGTGTCAGTCGAGACTATACACCAAGGCACTGCTGCTTCCTCAAGAGGCAGAAAGAGGTTGAGAGAGACTACAGGAGAAATATCACATAGTTATCTTTCCTTCTGCACCTATTCTTTCCATAATCACAAAATGGAGCACCCTCTTTGAGACTTTCTCTTCTTCTTCTTCTTTTGTTTGGGCGGCTGGAGAACCACCTTAATGGCCGCATCAAAGACTGCCTTAACATTCTGCATTTGCAAGGAGGTTGCACACAACCCATCAATAACAAGGCTACGAGACTTTTCCACAGTTATTCATTAAGGTTAAATCAAGCATATACACCTGCTGGGTTTTTGAGCTACATTCAATGTAAGCAGGAGCTCCAATCAATTTCTTCAGCTCTTCTCCCTTCAACATGAAAACAATCCAGGAAATTATTCTCAAGAAAATTGGACGCTAGAAACCTTTAGGGTTGAAAATGGTATCGTTTGGTCCTTTACCTGAGCAGTAGAAATGGGTACTGCACCAGGGTGATCAACGAAGAACTGCTTGTCATCCCGAAGATCTGCACAGTATAACAAGGAGTCATAAAACAGAAGGATTTGCATCCATTAGTAGAAAAAACAATAATAACAAAAAGGCCGGACATCTGCGACGTAGGATGAGCCACAAATTGCCAACAAGAAATGCCCATGAAATTGAAGCTAAAATACGAGATGCTGTGCATAATAATAAGTTAATAACATTCTGAATTTTCTAGTTTCAACACATGTATGCACACATAAATTACATACAAAGATAGGAAAACACACATTTAACAGTATTACATGGACAAGTACAAAAGCAATAATATAAACAAATGAATAGATGAACGCTACCACTCTAATTTCTATAGAAAGATCTGCATAAGCAGGACAATGAATATCATAAACCATTTTATGCAGATGTCTTGTAAATTCTATTTGTTTTCTTTTTGGCCCTACATAGAAACTTCCTTAGCGTTATCCTGTGACAACCAAGGTAACATTCATCAAAAAATTAGTGTAAATTACAGATGGTCACCCTGTACTCAGGGAGACCACACCAAACTTTGTTGACAACTTTGTTGAAGGGAATATTCCATGCCTCCATGGAGTATCTTTTTTTTTTATCCGCAGAAAAGAAAGATCCGATTATCTCTAGGCTTTTGAAAGATTTGCAACCAAAATAAGTCAAAACATTCAACCAAATTTTGGCAGAATATTTGGAATTTGTCCAGAAATGAGTGTCATAAACCAAAATACAGTAACGCAGATAATGGACATCCAGTATTATCATAGTGCCAACTAGTCAGTTGAGGGTCATACTGACTGCATTACCAACTAGTTGGCTGGTGCCCATCATGTGGTTGACTAGAGTGACTAACATTGAATAAATTGACTGCGTGGACATACAAAGTCAGCCTAGTCAACTTTAATGGCATTTAGTTGGGCTTTTGAAGAAAGATATTTCAAGGCCAAACACACTCAAGATCTTTTCAAATTCCAAAAATGAGGATAGAGTTTGGGAAGCTTGTCATCAAAGGTATCCTAAATTTATAACATATCTTTTGTGGTCAACTACTCAGTGCCCCAGGCACTGACTAGTCACCACATTGCCTGGGAAGAGCCAAAATAAGTAATAATCCCCTTGTCGAATTTGCCAACATTGTGGACATAAGGAGGCAAACCAGAAAACAAATTCTATTACAAAGTAATTGAAAAAACAATTGATGTTATCTAATTGTGGATAATAAGTTGGGGAAAAGGCCGGAAAGCTTGTGGAAACCAAGACAAGCAGTTGAATGAAGGATAACGCACAAAAAGACCAAAGCAAGTCACCAAAATCTAGCCCTAGCCCTGACCAAATTTCAGGAGCTTCCCAAAAGCAAGGCAAAATCTGCTCAATTGATTAAATCTGCCAGGCCTCAAGCTGAGCAGTAAATGATGGTTATACAACTAGGATTCAAAAAGTTCAGTCTCCCCTTGGGCTCAATCTAAGAAAATACCAATGTTCTGAGAACCAGAAAATGCATCAACCTGGGAAAGGGAAAGGTTCACCCTGGGTCCAACCGGATCTCGAGCCATGATGACATAACATATATATTATAAATTATATTAGATCATAATATATTCATAACACAATTATATTCTTCTATAACATATATTTTTTATTTTAGTTTCAAATTTTTATACTAAATATTAAGATCGAGGAAAAAAGGAATTTGTTAGCAAAAATAGTGGGGAAAGGCACCTTTGACACATTGGGAACATGTAGATCTCAAAAAGTTCCCAAAATAAAAAAAAAATGATCATCCCAATTGGACATCCAAGCACAAAGTTGTGGCCTTTAGAAGTTTGCATTTATGTGCTAAAAAAATTCAAAAACCGGCCAGTTTTCTAAAAGCGGGGCCGGATCACCAGTTTTCCAGTTCAACTGTCCAAATCAGTGGGTTTGGTTACCCAATGCAGTTTTAGTGGTACCACTGAACCAGCCAGGGGTCTGGGTCACAATTAATCCGGTCCAACCAGCCAGTCCAGTCCAGTTTTCTGAACACTGGAAAATACTCTTCAAATGCCTATCCTACTGGACTGACCCATTAAATTAAATAAAAATCAAAAATTTAATTATGAAAGAGTAATGAGAAACCAATTCATCAAATTACTCAAGAAAACAAGTTTTATCAATGATGAGATGAGGACTGGTAATTTTGGTACATAAAATGTTGGGCTGGATGGGCCAAGATAGGGAATTACAGCCTATATCTTGCGAAGTGTGCAACCTTGACCATTTGATGCATCATTTGTTTGTGGCAACTTTGTAGCAACACACCGCTAGTTGGAAGAACAGTTAAAATAACTCCACTGCCTTCATTTATTTTAAGCCTTTTTATATACCATTAGCCAATAATTTTCCAACACAAATATTTAAAGCAATTATTAGAAATAATCAGCTATATTAGCAAACAAATGCTCAAAGCTTTGATGTTACTACAAGAAAATGTATCTGGTAAGCCTGTTCCATCAAAAATTAAGATTAAGAAAAGAGATGAAACATCATATAAGAAACAAGGTTTAAAATGCCAGTGTTGGTGGAAATACTGGTCATCCAAATACAAGAAACTGTCAGAAATGTTGGAAACGTCACATGAAACTTCTGTAAAAATTAAAGGCATGTTGGAAACATTGTGAAATATGCAAACTAGCTTCATGTCCAATAGGCAGGCAACAACAATGCTACTCCACATCAGTGTTTTAAAAGTGCAAGGGGCATTTTAAACCCAAGGCACAAGGCGAGGTGCATCTTTTCGAAGCAAGGTGCAAAAGAAATGACTATAAATTCAAAATAAAAAGGCAAAATTTAAAAATTGCAAAATATTAAGAAAATAATAATTAAAAATATAAACTATAATTTTCAAATAAATGTTTTAAAAAACATATTATCTCAAATTAAAATAATTAAACATAACATGTAAAACGTATTTAAAATTAAAATCAAGCATAACATATAAAACATATTCAAGTATGTAAAACTCTCAACCTCTTTATTTTTTTTCCCAATTGCATTACTTCAAATAGCTAATGTAAAATACTAAACATTATGCATTCCTGATTCTACAAGTTGCCTTTATACCAAGCCCCTCAAGGCAAGCCCAAATAAACCCATATTAGGGTCTTAAATTCCTAAATTCTTTTAAAAATTTCTTTTATTAGGATGAATGAATGAGCAACATTAGCAAATAGGGGGTCCAGGGCAGAGCTCCTGGCCTGGCTGCAAGGCATAAAAAACAGAAAAAAAAATGCACAAATTTTCAAGACAAGTGCCTGGGCTGATGCACAGGGCACAGCAGACACACATCTTTTGAAAGCGCTGTGCTTGGGACCTAGGTAAGGCACATACCGTAAAACGTGCCTCCCTTGTGCACCTAGGTGTGCCTTTTAAATCACTTCTCTACATATCTAAAATATCACCACCAGCTAACTTATGTTATAATACTATCTCTTGTACTCCACATAGCACCAAGAGTTTTCATTTGAGGAATATGTCAACTCCAGTAACCTTTTGTGTTGACACCCATGGAAATGGAAATATGTCATGAAAGTATTAGAAAATATATGGACATATATTTAACCATGCATGCCAAGAATGTGTGAACACCTAACCATTTTTTAGAAAACACAAAAAATGCCATGTCAATGCTTATCTTTACCAAACATGTCTTTTGAAGAAAATAGATGTTTAGAAATGCCTCAATTTACATTATACTAAATACCTATTCAAATTTCAGATACAAGGTTAATTCATGAAAACATAATAACAACCCGACACCTGAATTCAAGTGAGTCATACCACAAACCCTACAAAATAAACCTTGCCTATGAAACTAAGGCAGCATTTGGGAAGAGGACAAATGCCGGCTCACTGCATATATGCACTCTGGTTCAGTTTTGTGGGTGTTTGGTAAGAATGTATTTGTGTATTGATAATGACAGCAAAAACTGATTCCCAAGGCATGGTTGCATTCAAATGAGAGCAAAAGTTTGCATCCATGCACTCAAGTTGTTCAATGTAAAAAAGGTGGATTTCATTCTTGGGATTTGTGTTTGTACCTATCACAACTAAAATACATTTCGCAAGAATACAAAATTATCAATACAAAACTAAACCAACTTTGCATTTTTTTTAATGAGACATATTTGCATTTGTCATAGTTCTAAAAGGCTCTCAGGTGTGGCATTGAAATGTACACCTCAAGGTGAGGCAGAGCCAAAATGCCTGGCTTCAGGCACCTTGCCCCTATGTTAAGAGGCTAGCACCTCTCTTAAATACTTATGCTTCATCACCTCGCGCCTCAAAGTGGTGAGGCATAAGCCTCATACAAAAAACACTAAAACTAAAACATGTCATCTATTTTTCTCTTACTAAATGTACATGTTAGAATAGGTATTTTTCCACAAATCTAATTACAATTAACAAAATGAATTAAGTAAAGTTATTTTCATTTAGTAAGAAAGGGTTATAAATGTAAAATAGAATTAAAAAAGTCTCACATTAAAAAGAACATAATTTAATAAAAAATAAAATATACAAATTAACAATGTAAGAAAAATATATTTGGAAAATATATAAGGAAATTAAAAAGAATTTTGATTTGTTGGATATATATGAATAAACTATGAAACATGTAAATTAAATAAGTGGATAATTTTATTTAGGTAAATGATTACCAACAAACATATGATTAATTTTAAGACAAAAAAATATATAAATATAAAAAATTCTATGAAATAAATAAATTGAACCCTTAAAGGCTCATAATAAAAACTATATATACGCAATAAAAAGAAATATGTAATTTTGCTTTAAAATGAAATAACTTCTGTGCTTATATACATAGGTACATTGTATTTATATACATAAAAATTTTAAAAATTATATTTGTACTTTCAGGCTTACACCTCAAACTGCCTTGAGGCTGGCACATCGCCTCTTCAGCACCCAACCGCCTTCCCTCTACCTTTAGTCTTTTAAAACCTTGGCATTTGTAGCAATCATTTTTATATTTGTACTCTTCCCAAATGCAGCCAAAACCTTTTAGAAAAACAGCTAAGTCTAGAGGTCGTCCTATGCTTCTGGGTTAAAGAAAAAAAAGGTAGAACAAAATCAACTATAAAAGGCACAGAAAATTTGATAACCAAAACAACAAGACTTCAAAATGCCCAACTGTTTTAGCCAAATCACAGAACCAGATAGGACCATATAAAGGGTAGAATTAAATCAATTACAAAAGCTACAGCAAAACTGATGACAAAAGAAACACACTTCAAAATTTCCTACTTTAGCCAAATTACGGAACCAGATAGAATGATGCAAGTCTTCAAAAACAAAATGACTGAACTAAAGCAAAATTGAGAAACCACATGGCACAAGATATAATTCTCACCAAGCTTTGTTCCAACAAGAATTACGGGAACACCAGGTGCATAATGCCTCAGTTCGGGAATCCACTGAAAACAACAATCAAAACAAATAACAAATCATTGGCAACCAATAAATCAATATGACAACTAAACATAAATTTCCTTATAGAGAAAGGTAAGCTCCATTTTTTAACACATATATATGATCAAGTCCCCACCTTCTTGGCTACATTTTCGTAGCTGGCCTTGCTAATAAGAGAGAAGGCCAACAGAAAAACATCTGCCCCCCGATAACTCAAAGGTCTTAATCTGTTATAGTCCTCCTGACCTGTTCGATAAAACGAAAAATTCAAACCAGAAGCCAAAATGAAAAACAAAAAATAAAAAGTAACTGGACGAGAGAAAGGAGAATGGAGGGAGAGAACTAGTTAACATTACCAGCAGTATCCCACAACCCAAGGTTGACTGTGTTCCCATCAACAACCACATTTGCACTGAAATTGTCAAAAACAGTTGGTACATAATCCTGTAGTTCATTATAAAAGAAAAGTAAACAATAAGATTTCCATACAATAACCATTCCCACATCCAGAAACAGAAATGAATTTGTGAAAGTGATTTTTCTTCAACAGATATTTCTAGAAATCAAGCAAAGCAACGCTAATTAAAGAAAATCCATAATAGGTAACTCTTATAGCAGGACAGTTATCAGCATCAACTATGAAAATTAAGGGCTTTAGAAAGTGGAAGAATTACAAGCATAAAAAGTTCATCTACCTCAAAGAAAAATAGAAAGAGCCGGAGAGGATTATTTATTTTGGCCCACAACAAAAGGAAACATTAAAATGAAGAAAATAAAATGCAGAGAAATGGCATGGAGGGCAAAAGAAAAGCCGAGCACCGACAAAAACATAAAGCAATATCATATAAGGATTTCAAAAATACGAAATCTCAAAACAAAAATTCTCTTTTCCAATCACTTCCGAAATCAGAGAAGAAACAAACACCGGAAATTAGGAAACAAATACAAAATATGCTACTTCTTTCACATGCTTTCATTGTGTAAATACATTTCGCAAACCGACCTGGAAAAAAAACCATGAAGCCCTAAACAAGCAAGCATTTTCTGTTTCATGGTGATCCACCAAACGAACACAATGGAAAGCCGTAAATTCTTCAGAATCAAACAATATGAATAAAAACATGGAAATTTCAAAGCTCACCGTGGGGAATGTGTTGCTGGTGTAGGAAATCAGCATACATGTTTTACCAACGGCACCGTCCCCGACAGTGACACACTTTATAAACCTAGAAGCGCTCATTTCCGCCGGCGAATCCGCAGATCTTCTTCCGACGACGAAGACGAGCCACTAGAAACGCCAAAATCCTTCCACCTTTGCTCTCTTTTTTTTTCTTTCTTTCTTCACCTTCAACTATACATCTGTCCAACAACAATACCCAACAGAAAACCCCATTTCTCAACAAAACCCTAGCAAAATTAGAACCATAATGCAGGACAGCAAAAGCAAAACCAGAATCAAACAACAACTCCTCCTGCTAGAGAATCGAACCAAACCAAACCCTAACCCTAACCGTCACCAAAAACAAACAGAAAAGTAGAAGAGAGAAATGTGGGTGGATGGAGTACCTAATCTGAAAAACCGCAAGCACATTGAGGGGGGCAAGAGAGAGAGAAGCAAGAGATTGGATACCTTGTAGCCGGGAAACAATGCGGTTGAAGCGTTCGCTCTGCGCTGCGAAACGCCCTTTCGACAGCTATTGCTCTCTATCTCTATGTCTCTATTACCCAAACCCCTCGCCCTCGGTCCAGAAAAATCCCCTCTCCTCACCGCCCAACAAATACCTCTAAAAGAAATGAAATAAAAAATCCCGCCCTCTCTCTCTCTCTACATGTTTTACTTTACCTTCATCTGTTTAACCTTGTTTCTTTCCCACTTCAACCACTCCGGCAGTCCAGCTATTCATAAAACTTCTGTTAAAAATGAGGATAATATGCATTGAAACATAGAGTAATCTTAATATGCCCTACTTGCATGTACGACACGTGGAAAATAATTACGTGGGGTCACGATTTCCAATACTCTCTGATGACTGATCGGATCATTTAAGGATATGGTGAGATGGTCGTGATGATCAACTCAATTAAAGTGATTAAAAACTGACACTCAACTCCTGGTCTTGGATCAGGAAATCTCTCAAGTGGAGTTTACATGGACGGCCTAGATTCCTCCATTCGTATACAGTATACCCAGGACCGTTCACCATTGTAGGCGGATCTTGAATCATGTGTATCTGTGCATATCACGCATGTCTGTACTCTGTACTTCTTTTAATAATTAAATATTATTAATTACTAATATTCTCTCTTTCTTCTTTTGGTATGCTTGCTTGTTTCCTCTTTTAAATTCAAACATTCTTGTTGTTTAATAAAGTGGGGTTTGAGCTTTGAATTATGATCAAACTTCAAACTTGAATGTGTGAAACGAATGCCAAGCCAAGGGCGGTTCCTTTTTATTTATTTTTTTTCACCACAATCACAAAAAAGAAAAAGAAAAGTTTGAATCGGTTCTCTGGACGGTGAGTCCTGAATCTCCTGATTTGCCCTGCCCGGTTAGTCGAGTCATCTCTTTTTTTTATCCACGTGGAAGGATAATATTATAACCATTGCATGCACATGCAGTATCAAATGTTTCATACCCCTTTCTGCTGGTTTCCACCAAATCACCTACCTATACCTTCTGGCATATGGCCCATATGGCAGCTGAAACGTCTTTGTTATGTAGACTTTTGTTGTTGTCACCCTTTTTTTTTCCCATTTTACAACTTCAACTTTTAATCTCATCTAAACAAACAATCTGACTCTTCGGGTGATGGTTGATTTGGGAAAGATGCGACGTGGTTATCTCCATAACCACTTCATTCTCAGGCCACGTCGGCGTTACACATAACAGAAGAGTATAATTAAGGAGAAGTACACAGATTAGGAAGCAAATTCTACTAGGAAAAAGGAAATTTCTCAAAGGCCTGGACGAACACCCTCATCTCAACAACCCTAAGAGCCTTATCCATATAGGATATGAACACCCAACTATAAATAGGTATTCACTGCTCGAGGTAAAGTTGCCAATTGAACTAGATTTGGTCCAACCTCATCCAATCCAATGTGAATCCACTTACAAATGGATTGGACCCAATCCGTTCCAAATCCAATACAAATCAAATCCATTCAAATGTAAATGGATTGGACTAGGTCCAATCTGAACCAAATGAAATATCAAAAATTGTATAAAAAAGAACATATAAAAAATTACAAAAATATATTAAAATGAAAAGAATCTAAAAATTACAAAAATACACCCTTTTGGCATTGAAAAGGCATTTTTGTAAAAGTGCTTTTAAATAAGTATTTTTCATAAAAGTATTTTTATAAAATTATTTTCGTAAAAGTGCTTTCATAAAAGTGATTTTTATACCGGCTTTAGTTTTGATTGATTTCAAATTGGATAAGGGTTTGGCCTTATGATCAGATTATTGGAAATTTGGTTTAGGCCCAATTCAAACTAATAAGAATATGGACAAATTTATTTTGGATTAACCCAATTCAATAAATACAATGGGCAACCCAAATTTGATTTGATAAGGATTGGATCCAACCCAAAACTAGTCGATTGACACCCTAACTCGAGGTAAGGGACCCTTTTTCATAACTGTACTCTCTAAACCTCTCTTTGCAATTTCTTCAACCCAAACCAACACTATTTCAACCTGCTTGGCTCGACTATATTATTCTTGATTTTATTGACTTGAGCGTCAAATTACTTGTCCAGGAACAACTCTTCAAGCCTTTGGCCTTTCTCTTGATTGCTGGTCTCAATGTACGATTTCATCCTTACACCTTAGCCTCGTCCAATTGTCAAAACTATCTGATTATGCCATTGATTCGAAACACCTCAAATCGTACACCTAATTGAAAGAAGGCCCTCCACACCATTAAGTGCATCGGCCAAATTTGCCTTGTCAATCTTCCTTCAGATGTTGCCGGCATGGATAGAAGGTAAAATGGAGAGCTGACCATCCAGAGATCCCTCTCAAGCTGCACATCCATGCAGACAAATAAAACTGCGATGCTTATGACATGGATGGGAACATAATTGGACTTGTCGCTATTATTCTTTCTTTGGACCAAAATTACAGAAACCCATTTCCCCCTCTCTCCATTCCGAATAGATGATAATAGGTAACTTCTTCCCATGTGAATGTACAAGTACACTATTACCATGATCCAGAAGCAGAGAACTAGGAGGAGTGCACAAGGTGGATTGAATCCGTTTATGTCGTTTTCCCTTCCTAAACAGCAAACAGGGCTGGACGGTTGGCCAGACAGCACTCAGCAGGAAGGAAGAATTTCTGTTGTTTGCATCATGGTTGGATCCATGTGGGCATCCATTTGGATCCGGGCCCAAATTTGAATGGTCAATCCCAAAACCCAACACCATGTGATTGGTGTATGGATGTTTAGTACACATGAGAAAACGTTACATCAAGTCATGTCTTTTGCATGTAATGCAATTAGGATTGGTTAATTGAATTTTAGAGTTGCCTTATTCTCAAGCAATTAGTGAAATATAATTATTATTATAAACTATGGTTTTATTTATTAACACTATTGTATTAAAGAAAAGTCCAAATGGATGACAGACACAGGTGACGAAGCGTTTACAGGGAGGGTTGGAGTGTGAACTAGTTCCTGGGTTTCATGTCACATGGAGGACTAATGAGGGTCCCTCCAAACAGTACAAAGGATTGGATACGTGGAAATTCTCCCCCACGTCAGCCCCACGCCCCATTTATTGGATTTTGTCTAATACACACAGACAAAAACAATAGGACACACGTGAACTCGGCTACCTCAGCTCAGGTGCCCTGTCTCTAACTGTGCAACTCCTGTGTCTTGATTCTTCACACAAGCAATCATATATCTCATACTCCAACTAGGGTGTCAATTGGACGGGATTTGGTTCAACCGGATTAAATCCAATTTGAATCCATTACGTATAGACGAGGTTCATTCCAATCCGATGCATATTTTTTATCGGTCCAATCTGTTCAATTTAGTTTTAATTTAGATTGGTTACGATTCAAATTTGGTCATTGACAAATGATACCTGTATTCCTATCTATTAGTGGACCAGAGACTGGTTCAATTTGATCCAATCCAATATAAATAACATTATGGATGAATTAGGTCCAATACAATCCAATATATACTTGGATAATTAAATCTGGACTGATCCAATTTAATGTTTTATTAGTCTGTCCAATCCATCAAAATTGATTTTGATTTAAATGGGTTCAATCAAAAACTGATCAACTGACACCCCTGCCCATACCCATACATATGGCCGATAT
Source organism: Nelumbo lutea (assembly GCF_056320005.1). Lineage (NCBI taxonomy): Eukaryota > Viridiplantae > Streptophyta > Magnoliopsida > Proteales > Nelumbonaceae > Nelumbo > Nelumbo lutea. Next base: position 4,376,591 of record NC_142688.1, read on the forward strand.
GGACAATGTGATTAAACAACATGTGGAATATCAACTAGGATGAATCCATAGACCATTCATGGCATGCATCCACATGGCAAAAATAGACGTATCAGCATATGTGGAGGCCAAAAAAAAAGGGGAAAAATCTATCTCATAAGTAAAGGGTAAGTAGTAGAATCCAGAGACTTATTTTGAACTCCGAGCTGTATGTTAATGTGTAACATTCTCTGAAAATCTAAAGAAGCCGAAGCCCAATACATGGCCCGACTAGCAAAAATGCTCCCTATGCAAGTATGCATATACTAGGAATTGAAGTTAATAAGCTGACAAAATGTTATATAAGGGGGATCCTGGTCCCTGGATAAAGGCTATATATGTGGGTATTGAATTTGGGCATTTCCTAAGTTGCCACGTGGAAGAACCCAGAGTCTTGTATAATGAATTCTCCCCATGATAAAGCATAAAGGCATGATGAAAGGACTAACGAGAGTGAGAGAGATATAGGGGGGTCATAGCTTAGCTTTGAAGGGGAGAATCTGAATTGGTGAGAGAAAAAACTCTCAAGTGGTATACATTCAAGTAGGGTTAGTTAGGATGGGCCTTTGCTTTTGAGTATACACACTCATGAGTCATGAGCCATCTAAACCGTTTTCGGTGGGACACTTGGATATGAAAAAAGCGGTGGTTGGTTGAGTTGGTAGTAGTGTCTCGGGTCCCACAACCCTTGAAAAGCCAAATAAAGAGGTGTCTAACAAACTTTTGTGCCAGGCTTGGTTCATCTCAATTGAGAAAGATGATAGAGGAGGCAATGTTGACTTGGTGATGCCCACTGTGGCATCAAATAAAGTGCACATTTTAGGGCTACTGCGACCTAATCTGTTAAATATAAGATGCACTAATCCTATATAGAGTCAATCTTGCTTGGAGTACTACAACAGCTTCCAGACTCCAGAGAGTCCAGACCCTGGCTGGCTATTAGCTGTTCTTGCCCATTTAACGCTCTCTAAGTGCCCACTTGCCTTTGCACTCATTGGTTTTATCAACAACACTTTAAGTTTAAACCAAGTTAACGCCTTAAGCAATAAGGAATGGCAACGGCCAATAGTCGGGTTTGGAGTGGGTATTATACTTCTATCCCTAATTTCAATATTTAAATAACCCCTGTTTTTTATCCCCATTTTTGTCGAGGAGGAAAATGAACCTCTATCCCCGATCCTCCGGACCAATTTATTGAATGGGTTTTGCTGTTGATGTACACACCAATATTGGGCTCAGCCCTCTTGCGGAAACAATTCAACAGTGCTGTAACCAAGGATGTAGTTTATTTAAATGGGGCAACGGCGGGGTAATTGAATTCCTACAAGTACAGTCTAGTCAAGCAAATTCCTATTCTTTTAATATTTTTCTGGGATGGGTTGGTTGGCGGATCTAATCACGGATTGGCCGCTCCGATTCGCAGAAATATGTTACAAGTTTTTGCAAGCATAATCCGTTAATCACGGCAGTAAGTACAGAAAAGAAAAATTGGGATCACATGGGGTGTTCCACACCAACCCCATGTGCTTGGGTGACCAACTCTCCTCCTTCTCCTACTTCTGATTCTACTGCTGCTATCTTTCTTTTCCTTTGATATTTTGGTGTCGTTAGTGAGATTCCATATCACACCTAAAGCAAAGTTTAATTAAATAGGACAAAGGGGACGGCGTTATTAGCCTATCCGTTTTTATGTTTGAGTTCTTGTCAATGTAAATTATATTTAATTATTATATATGTATAAGGAAAAAAAAAGGGTTTGTTTAGCAGTTGGTAACCTACTATCAGAGTTGTCGACTCATGTTTATCCCTGTGATTGATTATGACTGGACTTGGTTCTTAAGCTATTGGGCTCAACACTATTCAGTAAAAAATTAAGGGTATGTTTGGCTCACATGAATAGGGATCTGGTATGGATCATTCTTGCTGGAAAGGCGTTTGAGGGAATGACCCTCTTCTTTAAGAATGAAATCTCATTCTAATTTATCCCAATTCGGATTCTAACTGCAAATCAAACTGACCCTAAATATTTCTTATTTAAATGATGAGTTGAACAATTTTACCACTAGATTTTTTTTTTTTTTTTTATTTGTCTTTTGGCAAGACTTAAACTACATTATTGTTTATTTTATTCACAGTAACACTATGGGCATCATTCTCGTGTATGGGCATATTTGTTTTAACTTTTATGTATCGCCTGTAAACCAAAATCTAGAAAACTAACAAAGCAAAGCAAAGAAATTAAATGCACAGAGAAGACAGGATTTACATGATTAGGGTTGGGCAATATATGTCTACGTCCATCGATGAATCCCCTGTGAAATCCATTATATTCTCAGTTGGTAGTTGCCCAAGAATAGAAATTTCTCTCATAAACCCTAACTCAGCCCCCAATGAGAATGAATACACGGCATCTACATAAAATTACCTCTCCTCTTCAATGGTAATTTCTGTTTTCTCCCGCTTGGTGTCTGTAACTCTGTATGATCTGTGTTTTTGGCTTAATTTGGAAAGAGTATAAATACAAATATGTATACAAATATGCACTGTACATATTTGTATTTGAACTCTTCCAAAACTGAGAGTCTGAGACTTGTTTATGTTGATCCAAATGGTATACACCCTTTCATACTTGGGCTCCACTGCAGCCATTCATATTGAAGTGATAAATAAGAAAAGCCTATTCAACTGTCATCTTCAAAATCAACCTATATCACTACTTTTGGGCTTTCGCATTGCATTTCTGGTCCCAAGCACATATGGTGGGAGTTTCCATCAGTTTGGAAAGTGATATGATTTGTCTAACCAAATTCTTGTCCATAAATCTCTATTCGGTATCATTAGTTCCCATCACAGAGGACGGAAGGAAAAGAAGGGAAACTTTATTTGGTGAATCATTTCTTATCATTTTCTCCCTGTACTCTTCCTTGTGTTTGTGTATTTAGTCATTGAATTGATTGGGCTAAATTAAGGGAAAAAAGTCAGAGAAACGGACTCACATACATACAGCTAGATCCAAGTAGAAGTGGAAAGGGCAATTGCCTGAAGTCTACTGTCAAATTCAATACTCATGTAGTTGGATTTACTTCTACCCCATTTTGGTTCAAATCATGGCAGGTTTGATTCAACCTAATCAATTCATTTACTTGTGTGAATTGATTTGAGCCTAAAGCTTTTCAGTGCGTGCCAGAGAGTGGGGTACTAATAGCAATAAGCACGAGCATGTCAGTCACACTTTCAGTTGAATTCCAAGCTGGGCCAGATTGAGGGAGGTTTAGTGGGTGTTTGACATTGTCGTTTTTTTGAGAAAACGGCACCGAAAGCACTGCTTCAAACAATACTTTTTTGTCTACTACTGTTTTTTTAATATATATATTATTCTAGACAACGCTTTCAAAATCAGGAAAATGTGATTAAGAATAACATCAAATTTAATGTTTTCTATGAAAATGGTACATTATTGTCAATGATGTAATGATGTGACATTAATGTGGCATCATCTTGAATGTTGAATAATATAGACCATGTTGAAAATCAGTGATATTTTCTTAGAAAACAGCCTATGTGGTATCACCAATTCCAAACAAAAAATAGGTACTATTTTCTCAACTGGGTCGAGAAAATAAAAAACGGTGATTACAATCCAAATGCCTAGCACCATTGCCAAACACCTACTTAATTAATCCAACTGGGTCGAGAATTGCAATCCTTTCTCTCAACCACTGTTTTTAAAACCAGATCGGATCAGATGGTCAGACCGGAAAAACCAGGAATCAGTCACCTAACCGGTTCTGTGTTCCTCCAAAACTGCTTTTTCCCTCAAAACCGTTGATTTTGGTCAGCAAACTACTGAATAAGTCAGTTAACCGTTCAAACAGTTTTGACCATTTTCCAATTTTTTTATTTTTTTGTCAGAATGGGCCAGCCGTTTGGGTCAAACAGTCATACCATTCAAACCGGCAACCAGACCCCCTGACCGGTTCGTTTTTAAAAACCATTCTCTCAACTTTCTTCTCTCATACTTTCAATCAAGCCAAACACAGCCTAATTTTTATTTAAAAGTACAGACAACCAAACAAATGCCTACTTACTAATCTCGACGTAAGGAAAAGGGCAGAACAACTGAAAGCCCAGAACCGCGAAATCCGATGGATCCAGTCGTATGTCAGATGTGTGAACGAACTACATCTACAAAAGTGTAATGTTCAGAATATACAGGCAGCAGGTGATAATTTTCAGTATCAACAACCTGCGCCCTGCGGTTACGAATCACATGGGCCCCCGCGGAAAGGGTGCGTGGGCCTATATTATTATACAGGAGTCAGGAAGCCATTCGCAATCCCTCATCTCATCATCATTTAGCAATCTTAGCCAACATGCTTAAGACGAAGAGGATCAGAAGTCAGAACTCAACAGAACCACTAATCCCACCTAAAAATCAGCGTGATTATGTCGGAACAAAGGCTGAGATGTGACAGTGGAGTTGGTTGTTACTTCAAGTTCAACCAATTGCAGGTATTAAGATATACTAAGGAATTTCCTTTTCTGACAGCCTGAAATCAGTTGGTACACGCATGCAAGGAACAATTATCAGCAGATAATCTATAAGCATTTGCGGGAACAGACAAATGCAAGTGTCAAAAAAAGCTTTTTGTTCAAGTAGCTCTATTCTTTTGGAGAACTTCCGGTACAAATTATCCTGCTGCGTTTTATATATTAGGGATAAGTTAGTTGTGAACTTTTTCAATCCATTGAATGTGGAGTTCAGAAAAACCACTTGAATTTCCTTCAGCCACCAATGAAGGTTGATGGCATCGATCTTTCCATTTGCTAAACTTTACGTTCTCCTTGCAACACAAGATGATGGCATGATGACTGGTACAAGCAAGGGGTAAATAATGGCCTGATTGGTGAGAAGGGTTCACCCCCGGGTCTCACCCTTCTTCATCTGAGCTAACAAGATCCAATTCAATCATCTTCACCGTCTGATCAGTTTTCTTTCTTTTTGCCTCTGAATTTTGGTTTTTTACATTGGTGCAAATCGACATCATGGCTGATGATAACCTGAACAGTAGTGATACATGCATCTATATTCAGTGCGAAATCAAACCACATTTTACAAATTTGAAGAAATTTTCTTTAAACGAAAGAATATCCATGCCCATAATTCACCTCTTCTCTGAGCTACCAGAGCTACCATTTTTCTGATCATGCATCTCATATCCTTTACTTGAACTTTTAGGATACATCTTTCCTGTGAGAAATAGAACACAAGGCTTAAACAAAGAAAAAGCACAGGAGTACAGACGTTGCCAAGAGATGAGAATGATTTTAAACCTGTAACTTCCGTGAGGAATCTTATTCCTTGTGAGTGAGCATTAGTTGTCACTTTACCTGCATTACTTTATATTTACATACAATATTTAGATAATGTTAGCAATAAATAACAACACTCTGCAGATATCCGCTTCCATGAATCATAATATTCAACTAGTTTAAAAGAAGTTTGAGATGGTGGTTCCTAAAGCTGAAAACTGAAATGCTCTTAAACAAATGTTCAAAGTTGAATTTCATCCTGCTCATAGTCCTATTGGTGTACTTTCTACTCAAGTTCTTGAAGCAATTTGGAGGAGAAAGCAGTCCCTCCCTCACTCTCCTATTTAGATATTAACCTCTCCTCTCCTAATTCAGATCCTTGGTTCTTCCACTTTTTCCCACTACATTTACCCTAACAGGACATTCTCCACCCTCCCTTCCTACATCATATGGCAATTTTGTTTCTTCCGGAAAACAAAATCATACATGTTGGTGAAATCCCATTTAGTTTTGGAAAATTAACCAACAAATCAGTTAACCTTTGGCATTTTAGAGTTGAAATTTACCATGAAAATGTGGCTGACATTTTTTGGAGTACTGGCCAATAATGCAAACCACATATTGGTAAACACCCCCTTGATTAACTGTTTTGATGACAATATTGCAAGTCACTTTTAAGCAAAAGATTTCTGAACACATCTTAACATGATTTTGCTGACATAACAGTTATTTTTGTTGATTGATTGAAAAAAACAGTTATTTTTGTTTTAGAGGCCATTGCTTGGTGTAATGGTAAAATCTCAGGTTGACAGTGTCAGACCATGGATTCGAGTCTGAGAGTAGCCACTTTGTGACAAAATGTCAAAGGTTAGATCTGAACGCAGTACATACCTCTCAAGATTCCAGATCACTCCAACATTGGGTAATGGCTTTTAAGGAATTGTTTTTGTTTCAAAAAACAAAAGCATACATATTGGCGAATACCCCCTTAATTTAACTGTTTTGAGGATAATATTGAAAGTCACTTTAAGCTTAAGATTCCTGGGCATACCTTAATGCCTTCTTTAGTCCATCCACAGATAACACTTTAACTGGTTGCATGGGCTTTCTTAAATTACTTTTGTCTGAGAGAGGATCAACCAAGTATATTCCTTCAGACTTCAGGGGTTTCATAAAGGCTGTCTGCAAGTTGCTGATGAACATGAAGGGAAACTTTTTCTGCTTTAGAACATAAAATAAATGGCAGAAAACAGCTAACAAACTCAACATACTATAATGCAGAAAAATACTTGCCCTCCTCTGAGCTCTGGACGACTAACAGAGTATTTTTGGGATGCTTTCTGCCAAAAAAGAGATCAAAGAAGTATTTGATTAATCATTTGAGACAGAAGCTAATGTTGAAACAAATATTGAATGACAATTTTGGTATCCATTCTTACCGACATATGGTACTTGCAATACATGCCATGGCGTCTGAAATTACAGTGACTTGGTTAGATCAAATTTCATAATATCCCCAAGTCAAAATAAACTTTGGTACAAGAAAAGTGTAACTAAAAAAAGAATAGCAGCAATCTCATTCTTTTATTTATTATATTATCAGAAAACAATATGCACTTATTCATGGTCATGGACAATGAATACATTGCAAATACTCGTTACATCATCAACTTTGAAGAACAGTAAGCAATGAGGCTATGAAAAGAATGTGGTTAAAACATGTCAAGGTCACACTTCAAGCTTAGTCGTTCTTGTTCTTTAACTCTTTTCAACCATTACATGCACCTACTCTAATGCAAAGCCATGCAACCCACTCTAATTGGGAGTCAGCTTCAAGCTTAGACATTGTACTAAAAAAAAAAAAAAGAAGTCTGCAATTGTGATTTTGTGCGGGTTGATACTGCTTTTTGCATGATACTGACCATACATACATTATGAAACTTCAATGTTTGCTGCTAGAGTGAACTAGAGAGTAAGAGTTGGCTATGGTGGAAATACTTTCTTCAGAACAATGTACAACTTCCTCATCTGGAATGAAAATTATGGGTGGTGTTAAATAAGCAGATGATCCATCATCTATTACACACTAGCTACAAGTCTGAAACTGTGACAAATCATATTTCTCTGACTATTTAGTTCTGTGAGAGACGATATTGGACGCAAACTGGGAGTGGCTACATCTTCAACCACAGGAAAAAGTTCAAATGTGTTCCACTATCCCTATATAGACTCTTAAGCATCTTAATATATTCTGATGCCAATTAGGGCTAAATTTCCTTTTGTGTTCTAACAGAATACTGACCATGAAAAAGCAAGAACTGGAAAATTGTTACAAAATTTTCTAATGCCAAATATCATGCCATGAAACCTACTCTGGATTAAACAATATTTATCAGTTTATATTAAGGGAACCTAAGATTGGCCTATGCCAATATGCTTGAGATGAGAAATTGATATTTGAATTAGGAACTGTTGCATTTCCATGAATGTACATATCAAGTTATCAACCAGTGTATAGATTAAAGTTCAACCAATTTACCAGTAAAATCCAATAACCAAGTATTTCTAGAAACACTTGGAAGGCTTTTTGTTTGCAACTACTTCTGGAAATGATAACTTATGCTCCGTTGGCAAATAAAACTAGTTCAAAAATCTTTTATACTTCTTGGGAATTTAAAACACAAAGATCTATTATTTATGACTGAGAAAATAGAAATCACATCAAACAATTGCAGCCTTTCATGTAGGAAAGTTCAATAGATAGCTTGGTTGTGAAGACCATCTAATCCAAATTGACTGCAATATCCTCAAAGAAAAGAAAAGATCCCAAGTAGTATAAACGTTATTTTGGATTAAAAAGAGAAATAAATAAAGGTGATAGCTTGAATTAACGTAAATCCACCTCTAGTCTTATGGGGCAAGAGACCAAAGGGGCTATTTGATAACAGCTGAATTGGATGTCTTATTGCTTTATCCTTTATGGATGAAATAATTAAATAATAAATATAAAATGATATAGTAAGCAACTAACTTCAGCTTCAGCCATTAAGGAACTCACAACTTCCTTAATGACATATCCACTAAAAGACAAAGCAATAAACTATTCAGTCCATCCACTTCAGCCGTTTATCAAATGGCTCTTAGATGATTAAGTTTAGTCCTCAGGAGATTATCCTAAGGCCAATATAGGATTATAAACATAATTAAGTATAGGAAAAAACAAAATAGATGAAAAAAGAGAAAGGTGGTTATATTAACAGTTCATCTCTAATGATGAAATCAAACTCAGGTTCACAGTACCATTACAGAAAATAGCATTCATCCACTTCCAATGAAGAAAAAACACAGCATCCATAGACAATCCATTCTAAAATTGAAGAGGGGTTGGGTGCAAATCATACCAACATTGATCAACAAACAATGTAGTTAAGTCTAGGGATGCAAATGGATCAGATTTGAATCAGGGTATATTCGAATCCAATCCAACACTGTGCATATCGGATCTGATCCGATCCGAAGATCTGATTGGATCTGATAGGACTCTATTTGAATTCGAATCCTATCGGTAAGTCGAATATTCAGATATGATCCGATCCAACTTGTTTTCCTTAAAAATTAACAAATTATTAAAAGAAAAATAAAATATACTAACTTAAGTAAAGCAAAAACAAAAAATACAAGTATTTTTAGTTATTTTCATCATATATATACATGTTTTTATAAAAAAAATGAATAGTATAACAAATTTATAAAAATATAATATAAAAAATATATTTATATTTATAAATATATAACATACATCGGATCGGATCACGATCCGATCCATTTGCACTCCTAGTTAAGTCTATCAGAGATTTGAAAGTAGTGTGCCATATATGTACAGAGGGAAATAAGATGGTTAATAGCATTTTAAGCTGGGAACTGATTTGACTGAGTAGAAGGTTGCCAAGATCATTTAAAAGCATCTTCATCCTGAATGGAATGAACTTTCTTGGTCTCAAGATAGTTTCACAAGTTAGTTTCTATTGGAACTCCAACTGTTCTTGTGTGTTGGCATATCTGAGGTAAGGCCTCATCCCCCCTCCCACACCCATACCACAGGTAAAAAATGAAATGAAAAGAAAAGAAACTTTGTATCTCTGGTCATTAGTTGGGTTGCATTGGGAGGGATGGTTTTCTTTTCTTCACCATATGCATGGCTTTGGGCCAAGGAACAGAGACCCATAACCACCTAGATTGTACCTTCTTTTGCATTATCTATAAAATTAAAGGGTCTGGCCTGGGACCATGGGTGAATTTCAGGCACTCTTTTAAAGCAGTGCAATTGCATTAAAAAGGAATAAGAAATAAACTTTGTAGGAATTTTCAAACTCATTTTTTTCACTCTCCTAAGATGTAATAAATATTGCAATGCAATTAAATAAGGAAAATAAGGTTCATGAGACCAATAAAACAATAGGGTTCAAGAGGAACATGAGAATGGAAAACACACAAAGAGCCAAGAAGGATGGTATAATTTCCAGTTGAACCCTGACTCTGACTAATTGCTTACCGTTGAAAGTCCAGATGTCAATTCAGGATACATAAGAAGGGGCTACACATATGTAATCTTTTAACGTAAAAAATTGGGATGGTGACTAGAAAAAGGGAAATTAACTGTTTTTGATCATTTGGAATCTCAACATAGCTAGAGGGATAAGGATTTTACATTACAATCAGCAATGTAAAATTCATTCAATACTACTGTCAGTTCTATTTCAGGCACTGTGAGTTGCGTACTTATTTATGATCATTGTACAAGCCAACCCGTCCTTCCTTTTTCCTTTGCAAATTCCATAATCCACAGAGGTGCCGATCTTTAAAATCTGACCAGCTGAATACACGCTCAGAGAAAACCCCTTGCCCTACCAAAAGATTACGGAGTTAAGAATGTCTTAGATATAAACATATACATCTTCAACTTCATTACATTCTTAGAATATTACCTCGGCATCCTTTCGAATATTGGAATTGAAAAAAGCAAATACAGTCGCTGCATGTTCCTTCCAGTACTTGGTATAAGCATCTCCAAACAAGAAAACAGGAACAGTTTTTTCATCCAAACAACCAATTTTCCATATACAATAATTCTTTCCGGTGGAGCTCACTTTTGGATTCCCCTTCTCGGTCAAAACTCCAACAGTCGCCCAACAACCGGAAAGAGTATCACCCATCAGCAAATTCCTGATATTTTTCAATGCATGAGATCACAAGACAAAAAAAAAAAAGATCAAACGTGTAAGTACAGTATAGTTTATCGCAACTTGAATCAAGTAAGCAGTTAGTACCTTATTACGGGCAACCGGACAAAGCGGATATCAGAGAAATGGCTGCTCAGTTCAGCGGGGGAGAGCAACTGATTCCTGAACATGGAAAAATATAACCAGAAACCATTTTGATACTATCCTTCTGAGTTGATGAAACAACTAGGGAGAGGGAAAGAAGGAGATAGAGATTTCGTTAATTTTCAATCTGAGTTGTTAATAGAATCACCTAATTCGCAAACCCGAGAACTTTTCAACATCAGCATCATTTAAGTTCTTGGGCTTGGTCAGCTTGGGAACCTTCTCGAGGATGTCGGGCTCATCTTCGAGGTAATCTTCAACAGCATTTTTGAATACAGACATGTCCGCATTACAGCCCTTTCGTTTCGGTGACCCATCATCCGAAATGTAACCTGCGAAATCATGAAACTAAGATAAAACACCACGGAAGATGGATCTCCACGAAAACCCGTATAGGGAGAAAGAGAAAAGGCAAATGAAGAGTAGGATGGTCCGTCCGCTTCAGAATCAATATGAAACAAGCCTACCTGATTCCGAGAAGCGAGTAGTAGAAGGAGAAGCAGGTGGGGTTTCCAAAACCCTATCTTGAAGAGACAGAAGAAGATCAAGATCGTCTTGGTGGGTGGACATGGTGGCTTTCTTTGCGAAGATGATAGATCAGTCACAGTGACTAGGAGTTCCCTGAACGGAACCGAATGTCTTTCTTCTGTTTTGGCACGGTGGCCTTGTGGAAATGTGGAGGGAATTTCAAATCTTGGGAGGGAGAAGTCCGAGAGGAAAGTATATAGGTTTTGCTTGCCGCGTCTCGCGAGAAAGTAAAAATTAGAAGGATCGTTATTAGAACACCCCCTATAGTTTCACAGGTTTATTTAAACCTACCCTATATTTTACATTTTACCACCCTCCGTCGTCCTTCTTCTGTCTTCGATCGTTTTTGGGTGACTCCCCTAGCGAGTTACCAGTATCCCCCTTATTTTCTTCTCCCTCTCTTCCTCTCTTATCCGTTTTTCTCCACTTCTCCTTGTTCTTTCACTCCTCTCTCTCCTTCCGCTTCTCCCTATCTTGTTTTTTCTTTTTGTTCTTTTATGCAGGGATTTTGATATAAGAGGTTAACTCTTCCTTGAAGATTTTGGTGTTGGGTGGTGGCTTTCATCACTTATTTGGCTTTTACTGCGTTGGTAGTTTTTTTCAAAGCGTATTTCACTGGCAGTTGCAATTCCAGATGATTACAGTTCCAACGGTTATGGTTTCAAATGGTTATAGTTCAGACGGTGACAATTCCGATAGTTCCAATTCCAACGGGTACAGTTCTAGTGATTACAGTTCCAAGTGGCTCCAGTTTCTTGGTGCGAGTAATTACTGTTTTTATCACTCTTGGTGGTTGAAGATGCTTTCAATTGTTTCTTCTGTTGGTGATTTTATCTCACCTTATGTCAGTTGCATAAGTTCTTTTATGTTCTCCTTTATCCACAATCTATATTTTGTTCTTTCTAAGGATTTGTATTTGCTTTTTTTTGCTTGATACTGTGATTACTTCCCTGCATTCATACAGGTTTCTTAGTTTGAATGAAATATAATTATTGCATTAAAAAACCAATTTACTTAATTGACCTTGCATTTTACTAGAATAGTAATAAGATTGCCTAAATTAATTAGAAAATGGTTAAAAGCATGGACTCATGATTGTTTATTTAAAAAATACTCCTAAACAGAGTGAAAAATGTTCAAGGGTATGGATCAGTGGTTGTTTGTTCCAAAATAGAGTAGTTGTCCATGTTTTATTAGGGGCAAAAATGATATTTTTATTTAATTTTTTATTAATTTTATTCGAATAAATATTATTGTTATAACTATCATTTTTCACTTTCATCTAATAGAAGGTCGATTAAATAAATTAATTGAAAATTATAAAAATATTTTAACAAAACACAAACTATATGATAGATTTTAATAAATTCATAAAACTATATAGGGGTGTTTTAACAAATGACCCAAACTAAAAACAGAGGTCAAGAAATATTAAAAGCGGCTGGGCCCAAGCCCAAACTCCACTCTAGAAACCTATTTCTTCATTTAGCTCAAAAGGTTGGGCCCGTCCGTATCGAGATCAAATCAGCCCCCCACCCCCTCACCCCACAAGATTGTCCCCACAACGTTCTACAGCACATTTTCACCGTGTATTGAGAACAAAATGATGCGGGGGGCTGATTTGAATTCGTCCGTGGGCCGTGTCCGGCCCACATAAAAGACGGTAGACAGAGAGACGAACAGACCAAATAACGCCGATTTCGGGAAATTCGGATCCAACGTACGTGGAAGAAGGATAGCGAAGGCTTGTTCGTGGTTCAGCGGGTGATCCCGATTAACGGAAATTGCACGTGTAAGAAATGAGGACCAAGAGAAAGAAACAAGAGAGAGTCAAGAGTCAGAGGTAGAACACGGGGGGTGATGATGGGTGTGCAGCGCTGCGCTCTTTCTTCTTAAGAAGCCAGGCCAGACCTAGACAACTTCATTGGCCATTGCACCACGTCGAAGCTGAAGCTGATCGGGAACACACAGATATTCTCTGGTCGTCGTCGTCGACCAATCTCCATGTTGATACGAAGCCAAGCTCTCCCTCTCCTTTTTACACTTGTTTCTGTGTTTGTTGTCTCGGCTGTTTCCGAGGAGGTGACCTACGATGGCCGATCACTCATCATCAATGGAAAGAGAGAGCTTTTCTTCTCGGGTTCCGTCCATTACCCGCGTGTCCCTGTTGAGGTAACAACTTATTCATCTTCATCGATCATTCTTTTTTTTCATGGATTTTCATCTGAAACTGAAAAGCTTTGCTCTTGTACTTTAATGACGGATTTTGTTGTTGTAAACCATGCATATATATAGATGTGGCCTGAAATCTTCAACAAATCTAAGCATGGAGGATTGAATACGATCGAGACTTACGTCTTTTGGAACGTTCATGAGCCCAAACAAGGAAAGGTAATTATTATATTAATGCATGGAGGATTGAGTTAGTGTTGTTAATCTCTTCTTCTTCTTCTTCTTCTTCTTCTTCTCGATCTCTTCTTGTCGTCAACTGTACATAATAATAAGAAAACTAACTACCACGCACCTCCCCTCCAAATGCAGTACAACTTTGAAGGAAATTATGATTTGGTGAAATTCATCAAATTGATCAAAGAGATGGACATGTACGCGGTCCTCAGGGTTGGACCATTCATCCAGGCTGAATGGAATTATGGGTATATACTTCAGATTACCTACTTAAATATAATTAATTAGATTTTTCTCTGCTAATTAAACTGAAACCAAGTGCGCGCTCTTGATCATCATCAGTGGATTACCGTATTGGCTAAGAGAAGTTCCAAACATTACTTTCCGCACGGATAATGAGCCATACAAGGTGATTCTTATTTTTTCTTCCTTTAAGCAGCTCAGCCTCAGCTAGCATTACATAAACATATATAGATAGATTTAAATATTTCTGATTTCTGATTTCTGATTTCTGATGCATAAATATACATATATATATGCAGTACCACATGCAAAAGTTCACCGAGTTGATCGTAAAAAAGATGAAGGATGAGAAACTATTTGCTTCTCAAGGAGGTCCTATCGTTTTATCACAGGTTTAATTGATTGATTCCACTACCACAACTATATGAATTACCCTTTTGGCTGGCTTTATCCCACTCATTTTATCACAGGTTTAATCCTGACTCTCAGCCTATGCTTTGATTTGGTTGGTGCAGATTGAAAATGAATATAACACTATCCAACTTGCATATCGAGAAGCAGGAATTAGTTACGTCCATTGGGCAGCAAAGATGGCTGTGGGTCTCAACACAGGAGTCCCATGGGTGATGTGCAAACAGAAGGAAGCTCCCGATCCAGTGGTAAGTTATACCTACTCCTGCATCCATCGATTCTTTGTTGACAAATTAATTAAGGTTTCTAACTAACACTTGAGTACCAAAATAAGCAGTGAAGTAAATCATCGATCAGCTTTATAAATATAAGATGGTTTGGCGTGTTGTGTAGGTCAACTCATGCAATGGGAGGAACTGTGGAGATACATTCATAGGCCCAAACAAACCCAATAAACCTTTTATCTGGACTGAGAACTGGACTGCACAGTAAGTGCGCTTCAATTCATCAGCATTGAAGTTGTAGCAATTTGTTTATAGTAGGTAGCATATAGCTAAATTTGTAGCTGCATTTGAATGGATTGCAGGTATAGAGTATTTGGGGATCCACCATCTCAGAGAGCAGCAGAAGATCTGGCATTTGCTGTTGCCCGTTTCTTCTCTAAGAAGGGGACTCTTAACAACTATTATATGGTATATATGGCCAGGACAATGATGAGTTGGTGTATCTCTTAATTATAATTTAAATGTGATGCTTGACCTACCTCACAACAAATTGATCATGAATTAAAAGAATAGAGAAGGAAATGAGGATTAATTCATTAATTAATTCTCTCTTCTTTCTGCATATATCCACAGTATCATGGAGGGACGAATTATGGTAGAACAAGTGCCGACTTTGTAACAACTCGCTACTATGATGAAGCTCCTCTCGATGAATATGGTTGGACACAATTACTGCTACTTTATCCTATATTCCTCATGTCTAAATTAATTTGTTAATCGTACACTACACCTCATCACTGGTTTCCTCATGTGCTTGCAGGTCTGCAGAAGGATCCGAAATGGGGCCACCTTAGAGACTTGCATGCTGCTTTGAGATTATGTAAGAAGGCTTTGCTTTGGGGGACTCCCTCTGTCCAGAAGTTGGAAAATGGAGTAGAGGTAAGGGGGATAAAGCGAAAGCACAATTTCTAAAGAGAGCTTCTTCTGTGTGTGTGAGAGAGAGAGAGAGAGAGAATTGAATGAGCTAATAATTAACCAAAATTCTACTCTGCATGCAGGCAAGAATTTTTGAGAATTCTGAGAGTAAGGTGTGTGCAGCTTTCTTGTGCAACAACAATACTAGAGAACCGGCAACTGCAAAATTCAGGGGCAAGGAGTATTACTTTCCTCCACGTTCCATTAGCATCCTCCCAGATTGCAAGACCGTGGTGTTCAACACTCAAAATGTAAGTTCTGATATCGATACCTTTTCTTCAATTCCTCTTTAAAATTATTTTATTTTATTTTTGAATAATAAGGACTACTTAAAGAGAGATGTCTGCTGTGTAAACACAGGTGGTTTCACAACACAACTCAAGGAGCTACAAGATATCAAAAAGGGCCAATAAGAATCTAGAGTGGGAGATGTACCACGAAAAGATTCCAACCATTGATGAAAGTCCTGTAAAATACAAGAACCCATTAGAGCTCATGAACCAGACTAAGGACAGATCAGACTACCTGTGGTATACTACCAAGTAATTAAACCATCCATCCTGATGAACACCCTTGGATTAAGGAAACACAATAAGCTTGTTCCCTTGTTTAATTGTTTTGCTAATAGCCAATTAATTAATTAATTCTGATGCACTGAACGAATTCCAAATGCAGAATCCAGTTGACTAGGGATGATCTTCCCTTTCGACGTGACATTCATCCAGTTCTCCAAGTTTCAAATTTCGGCCATGTCATGCACACTTTTGCAAATGGCGAATACGTTGGTACATATTAGCATGCCATTCATCTACCTCCGGTTACAACTTACAATTTGATTATTGACTAATTTCCTACACCACCCTACTACATATATACATATTCTGCTTGCTTTTCCTTGTTTTGGATTTCAGGGTCCGGACATGGCAGCCATATTGAAAAGTCTTTCACATTCCAGAAACCAGTACCCCTGAAACCTGGGACCAACCACATACAATTGTTAGGAATGACAGTCGGATTCCCGGTAATATATATATATATATTCTGCAATGTTCAATTTCCTTTCTTTCTTATCTTAAACAAGGAACTTAAGTAAGGATCTCTCTCTCTGAATGAAAGGATAGTGGAGCCTACTTGAACATTAGACTTGCTGGTGTTCATCGTGTAGCTGTACAAGGTTTGAACACCGGAACACTCGATCTATCGGCCAATGGATGGGGACATCAGGTAATCATGCATCAATTTTCTAAGCTTAAACTGCACCATATGTATATATCTCAGTCCATGAGCAGCAGCTACCCAATGGATTAAACTTGGCGCATGCCACAGGTTGGAGTGGATGGAGAGAAGAACGAAATCTTTACTCCAGAGGGAACAGAGAAGGTATCGTGGAAAGAGGCCAAGGGGGGTGGACATGCTCTTACATGGTACAAGGTATCATTGCGGGAAAACACTACTACTGGAATCTGATCAGTGATCAGACCGAGTTTTGCTTTTTCTTTTATTACAACTTATATGTAGCTACGAATAGTAACAGATAAAGATGAAAATTTCTAATTGCAGACTTACTTCGACGCTCCCGAAGGAGACAACCCAGTCGCTCTCAATCTAACAAGTATGGGCAAGGGCATGGTTTGGGTTAATGGCAAAAGCATTGGTCGTTACTGGGTAGACTATAAGTCTCCTTTGGGGAAGCCCACTCAGTCCGAGTATGTATTAATTAATTAATTGCACCTAATGCCTGATACTAGCTTAACCATATCCATCCATCTCAGCATCTGTGATCTGTCTATATGTATAAATCCATGATTTTGATTCAGGTACCATGTCCCGAGGGTGTTCCTTAAGCCAAGTGGAAACCTTCTAGTAGTGTTAGAGGAAATGGGAGGAAACCCAGAAGAGATTAAGATACTGACAGTCAACAGAGATACCATATGTAGCATAATCACCGAGCAACACTCGGCAAACGTCCAGTCATGGCAAAGGGAGAACGGCAAGATACGGGCGGTGGTAGGCGACACCAACCCAAAGGCGCACTTGAAGTGTCCCAACCACAAGGTGATTGTCAATGTCGATTTTGCAACCTTCGGTAATGTGCCTACTGGCGCCTGCGGAGCTTTTACCCCGGGAAATTGCACCTCATCATCAGAAGCCAAGAAGGTTGTTGAGCAGGTGGGGTTCTCCTCCTCCTCCTCCTACTACTACTACTACTTTTCTACCTTTCTTCTTGCTTCTTTTTCTAGATATATATTTAGTTGAGTTCAGCGCTCTTCATCGCTCAATTCCAACCAATACTGGCTTCGTGCAGTACTGCCTAGGAAAGACTACCTGTGATATACCGGTTGATCAGAAGACATTCGGCGGTGGAAAGGGAGATGAATGTCCGGGAATTAAGTCTCTGGCCGTCCAAGTGCAATGCGCTGGAAAAGATGACTGACGAGAAAGAGGACTCAGACTGATCAGAGAGAGAGAGAGAGAGAGTCAGTGTTGCGTCTTGTTTCAATAAATTAATAAACTAGGGAATGACCCCGGGAATCCATCATGTTAATTACCTTATGGAATCAATAACGTTAATTTTATATTTATTAATATTTTAAATAATTATTAAAATTTTAAGAAATATTTATTTCAAAAAATAGTTTTTTCAGTAATTATTAAAACATGGATAATTTTCTTTTGTTATGATATGTAGAGAGTTAAGGCAGAAGTGGTTATGGATAATTAATTTTGTATTTCTATATTTTTTTAGGAATTAATTAAAAATGATGGTAGTGGATTGTGGGATTTAGTAACAAATTGTCAGAAAATGACATATGTTTAGCTTTCTAGAAAATGAGGCCGCCACTTGGTGATAGTGGGATGTGGGTTTTAACAGCAACTTTTCAGAAAATGACATGTATAAATTTGAAAAACCCACGTGTCTGTGGTGGAGGTTGTAGCTTGAAAGCCTTCATTTAATCAGATGTACGTGTATATATATATATATATATATATATATATATATCAGATGTATATATAAATTATACTTTTATAAATGTTACACTTCTTACTTATTCAATGTTACACCTATATATATAAATTATACTTTTTTCAAGCTCAACTTACTATTCTTACTTAATCAATGTAAAAATCGAGACCCCGGATCTATTATAAACAACATAGTAAGTACATCAAAAACATCAACCAGCACTTGAAATATTCTGACAAGTGTTAAAAGTGATTTTTAATCTTTTTCAAAGATAGGCCAGGAGTTATATTAAAGGACAGGTGTAAAAAAAAATTCAAACATTCGATAAAATCGATAAAATTCAAACATTTTATACTACATCCAAACGCTGATAAAATCAAACCAATTTCCAACTGATCTATTCCAAAATGGAATCCCCATAAAAAACAATTCTTAAATGAAATCAACCCATATATTTATTATCATGGGTTTTACAAACACATGACACATTTATTATGGATGTGGGCAAGGACAAAATTTTCAACATATCGGCCCATTATGGCCAATACGTATCATATTGGTAGAGTATGAGAGTACCACTACTTTGTTTTTAAGGCTTTGTTTTAAATGGTTGTTTATATATTATTTCCAGGGGAAAATCTATCACATCCTCTCATGAATTTTGATAACACCCTAATTCCTACTTTCATGATGCCAATTGATTGGTTATAAGTTTTTCCAATATCATAATAGAATTCAGCCTCCCTATAAATAAATAAAAAAAAAAAAACTAAAAAATATGACAAAAAAATTTAAAGTACCAATACACATCCCCTTTGCCATTTTGGATTGTATCAGTATTTTGAAGCTTGGGTGTGAAGCAAAAGAGTAATTGCCCCCTTAATATTCTTTTCACCACAAGACAAACAAAGAACTGAATGTGTATTGATGTTTGTACCTTTATTCTTATCTTATATCAATGGACCAGACTTGACTTAATCCAACCCATTCCAATATAAACTTATTACAGACGGACCAGGTCCAATCCAATCTAACAAATATTTTGGACTGGATTGGTCCATCAAATGTCTTGTTGGTCCATTCAATCCATCCAAATTGATTTTGGACTGGATGGGGTCCAATCCAAAACCAGTCCATTGACACCCTTAATTATAGCAAGCCATGCGATGCCAGTATGCAGGCCTGTGGGCCATTCCTATCTAGCCTAGAATCCCTCAAAAAGGAAGCCCAGCATGGCCTAGGCCCGTGCCGGGCCATGGGCAGCATAAATGTTTTTAGAAAAATTGAAAAAAAATGAAAAAGTTAAAATAAATTAACAAGATAAACAATAAATTAAAAAAAAATCTTAAAATTTTATTCCATATGAATTTTGGTGTATATAATTGTTTATATGTGAAATAATAAAATAAAGATTAAAATGACAATAAAATTGAAAAATAAAATGTATGTATACATACATATATTATCGTGGGCCATGCCAGCACTGCCCACTTTTTTTTGTGTTGTGATGTGCCAACCCATGCCCCACGGGCCTCGAACCCAAACCCAGTTAGGCACGGGCTGGGCCTGGCATGGCCCAAGTCGTGCTGAGCCATTCCAGCCCGCAGGCATCCGAGCTCACTTTACAGTTCTACTTACTGGGTGACTAGTTGACAGGTCATGCCAACTTATTTGGGTTTGCCTAAAAAAAAAAGCGAAATTTGAGTTGTATTCATCCCAATTTCTTCCACTTGCAATGTCAAAGGTATACCAGGAAGATTCATGGAAGAAAGACAAGAAAGACACTGGCTGTTGTTTAGAAGCAGGTGAGGTTCGAACTTAAGTGCTGCTTAGCTTAGCTAATCAGAAAAGGCAGGCTTATGCTTTGGAAAATCAACGTAAGTGAAACACTTTGGAGAGACCTTTGACTTTTCCTAGTTGAACTGAAGGTACAGGAGTCCATTGGCTCACCTAGAATTGGAAAACGCACCTAACTATTGTGGATTTGTGGTTTTTTTACGAGTAACCATTGTAGAACATCGACAGCTTTTGATATGAAATAGTTAAAATTAGGAGATAGCTTTCATTAATTTTTCTTTCTGGATATTAAGGTACAGAAAGGCTACAATCCTCCCACTCTGAATAGCTCAGAAGAGAAAACCAACCCTTGTTTTTTTTTTTTTGGCTGCAATAAACCAACCCATTGCTGAAATTCATTTTAAAGCTGCAGAGATGATTCAAATTGGTGTTTCTGGGGTTATATGCAGAGGATAACTTAACAAACACATGAATACGATGGAAGTGAAATGCATAGGACATTTATGATATGCTAGGGAAATTCATGTGATTCCCAAAAATGAATTAACAATATTGAATCCAGGGATCTTTTAGTTGCAGTGCAAATCTTAACGAAGAGAAAATTTTGCTTTCATTCGTTTGTAATTATAATATATATTTCTATCATATATAAAATGTGTGCTTTTTGTCCCTTTTGCACTCACTGACAGTGCAAATATCACATCCCAAAACTGATTAAAATTTACACCAAAGTCTTTTTAATTCGATTCTTTATCGTATAAATTGGGGATCACATCGTCTTGCATCCTACCTTACTCTTAGACAGATAAGAGATAACCCTTTACCCTCCTAGCTCTGTTCTCATTATTTTAAAGTGAGGGCCACGTGATTTTACTCTCACAAATAAGAAAATCAAGTCTAAATCAAAAGTAAATCAGAATTTACACTCAGACCTTTCACATTCCCATGCATTTAAAGCATGGTTTTTAAAAACGAATCGGAAATAGAACCGGTCAGGGGACCAGTTTCTGGTTAAGCAGTTCAACCATTCGGGTTGAACCATTCTGGTTAAGCAGTTCAAAAATTGCTTGCAGAAAATACAAAAACCATATATTTGCAGAAAATACAAACAAAAAAAGAGATTATCATTCTTTGACATCATCTAATCATCATCATCATTCACATAGCAAATAAGCAAGGAATTGAAAAAGAATTAATAAAGCAAAATTAATTAAGGCAATGTGAGTATGTGAATCTATGTAATTAATTAAGCAAAGAATTCGGAAAAAAATAATTAAACTAGATTAATTAAACAAAGAATTAAGCAAAAAAAATCAAAGAATTAATTAAACCCACAAAAAAATTCAAAAAAAAAAAGCGTTTTATACCTTCAGGTCCTTCGAGCTTGAAGGTATAAAATTCAAAAAAATGCAAAACTTTTGGGAACCACCAATTTCGAGCCTAACACTTAATTGGGAACCAATTTCAAGCTTAACACTCAATTGAGAACCACCAAATTGTTCATAAGTTTGCCAAGCTACAGGTAAGGTTACAGATAGAACAACGATGCTTACTCTTGCATGCATGGGTAGATAATAGTGGGCAGGAAATATACCATCACCGTCACTACATGCAAGGTTGCAGAATCGCCGACCGCCGCTACAAGTTGGTCGCCAAATCTGTTACTGCTGGATCTGTTGCAAAATCAACGCTAAGTGCCATAGATGAAGCTCACTACTGTTGTTGGTCGCCATGAATTGCCGTCAGTCGTTGTGTGTTGCCATTGGACGCCGTAGGTCGTGGCCGCCACAAGTGGTCGGTTGGGTGTGACAACTGAGAGGAGGGAAGGGTTAGAACGAAAAGGGGGTCATTCTAACCCTAAACGTAAGAGATAGGATCGGGGATATGGGGGTCATTTTGTTTTTATATTTTATTTAAATCAACGAAAATGAAAATGATAACCCACGAACCGCTGCCCGGGTAGAACAGTTTAGCGATTCAACCACCCAGGTCAACAAATTTTTTACTTTTTCAATGGGTTTTAATGACTTGGTAGTTTATAGTATAACCAGACCCGGGGGCTGAATGATTACCGGTTTTTCCGGTCCTGTTTTGAAAACCATGATTTAAAGTTTTAAACCAGTGGAAATGAAATTTGTACAGCCACCAAACACAGCCTAAGGCTTGAATGGTTATAAACATGCCCACAGAAGAAATACAGATTTTATTTTTTACGGCCAAGAAAAAAACAAACACATTTAATAATTTATATTTGCATAAAACATGACACCGAAGCATTAGACAAAGGTAAAAAGAATTCAATTAATGTGGTTTAAAAGCAAAAATTTGCAACTTATAGGTTGCAACCTATATTCTTATTTGAGATTTATGTGAGAACAAGAAAATTTTGTTTTCTTGAATATCACTTAATAATTTTTTTACCTAAAAAAATTATCAACATTTCTTGACACAAATGCCTCTTTTAATAATAGATTTTTATGGCTAAAACTTAGGTAGATACACTTAAGACTTGACTAAAATATATATTTCCTAAAAAATACCTGAATAAATGCATTTATCCGAATAAATAATATACCAAAAAGTGAACGAGACCTAAAGGGTATTGCTTTCCACGCGTAGCATCCCAAACTGGATTTTGCGTCTGCCTGCCACATTGGCCAAATGACCATATCGCATAAATACTACAAATTTAGGTTTTACTCCCTCGGAGTAAAAAAAAGGACCAGGATGACAGGACCTACCAAACCGACCCACCTAAAATAATTTGGAGATTATCCAAAATCGTAGAGCTCAAGAATTCCATGGCAAGCTATCATTAAAGAAAAAAGCTATTTTCTTAGCTAAATTAAGATACATTAAAAAAAAAAAAAAAACTTGAAATGTAAACGTGACAATGAAATGGTAAAATTTTGGAAGACTATACTGATACAGTGTAGCATATTTCTTTTTAGCTCTGTCCGTACATCAATATGCTCTGGGCAAAAATTAATAACAAATAATAACAATAAAAATCCAGGTGTTTCACTTTATTTACAGGCACCAGTAGCAGCCGGATGCCACAACCTTGCCATTTCAAAGCTTCTCCTTGATTGCAACTCTGTTGAACCAGACTTCACTAAAAACCTCTATATATTATTGAAGAATTAAGAACAAAAAAGGTGACAAGGATAAAGTTGTGCAGATGAATTGAGAATTTACAGGAACAAAAGGAAAAAAAAATGGAAAAAATAAAACACGTTAATTACCCACCTATTCCCGCCACTCCAACAACATCCCAACCTGACATCCGTTAAAATGAATACAAAACTGACCTCTACACTCCTCAAGGAATGGGACAGGGCACATGTTTCTTTAAGTAGAATGGGCAGAACTTCGAATATCAAAATTAGCCCATGCCTGGAATTGCAATTCGACCGGAAAAGTGTCGCAAGATAATATATACCAACAGCAGATTGGGTTAGCCTTGGAGGCTCAGGACAGGTCAAAAGATCCTTGCCCTTCGCTGATGGCATACAGTAGTTTCTTATACATAATTTCCTGCAAGAAAAACCAACAATAAGAATGTGTCGAAAAGGTAGGAAATATATATATATATAATTTTGCTTTTTCTAGAAGTGTAGGACCTTGGTTGAGTAAGGAGGAAGCTTGAGGTAATTAGCACAAGTCATGACACTAGGTAAGTCATCATCTGCTGATTCAGAAGGTCCTGTTCCATTTGATGTGTTTGTTGTTGATGAAGAATGCTGCCAGACATGGGGAGGAGTCAATAAACCTCGTGTACCAAAAATCTCAGCCCAGTAATATAGAAACAGATACGGGTAAGACATACTTTTCTAACAATTGTAAGCTTCGGGTTCAGCACAGCCAGACCACCAGGTGGGAGCCGGGGTGCACCAGTTACAAACTGGCAGAAGGCACGCTGCTGTTCAGGTGTGAATTCTCCCATTATTTCTAGTAACTAAACATATCAGAAACAACAAACAAGATGTACAAAGTAAGCATTATGCATAAACTCAATCTCAAAGTTTTGAACTTTGTTATGATTGAAAGCATACGTTGACAATGGCAGAACTCTTGGCAGTATATCCATGATCAAATTTTATATGATCAACCAGCGTCTCAGCCTGCATAAACTAGAAAGTTAAATGACAGCAAACAATTAAGTTGCAATCACAACAAGAAGCACCATGTAAGAGCCAAATACCTCCCACAACTCTCTGCGGCCACATAATAGGTAATCCAGTTCATGAGGAGAAAATATTTGCAGAGATGAAATGTCAAAGACCTGCATGTCTCAGGGCATAGTAGAAGGTTTGGACCATAAACATATACAAAAACCAAATGGGTAAATAAACACTTAAAGGTCCATTTCCTATAGCAATTACGGAGGTGCAATGCAGAACAATGTGGTGTATTGAGAATATTTACAGAACAAGAAACAAATAAAACAAACAACTTAAAATGAAAAGAGTAGCAGGTCCAGCAATAAAATATGAGCAAGATCACAAATTCAATGGGTTATCCCATTGAAACCATCACAATGCATCCTAGTGGAAAGGACGAAACAGAACCCCTACATTGAACAATAAAAACCAGCATACAGGGTTACTTTTTCTTTGCAAGAACTACTTGATTAATAATTGGAGGTATGTCAAATTAGCAAAATTGGCACGTAGTGAAGCAGTGGCCAATCTTTTTTTTTTTTTTTGATAGAAAAGAACTGGCTAATCATATAGACACTTTTAAGAGAGTTACTTGCCTGATTAAAGCCTGCTCTGAAAGCTTCAATTTGCCGCATAATTCCAGTCTTGACAGTTGCATCAACGACCGAAGAAATGTACTCCTCCAAATTATTAATATCAACCTAACAAGACAATATGGAACTTCAAGGCCACTCCCAGGGAAAAGTGAACTGAAAAAAGGTAGGTCTATCAAAGATAAAGATACATTCAAAGAGAATAAACCAGTACATTTTCATCCCCTGGTTTTAAAACATAATCTGGATAACCAGGAAGTGTGAAATCCAAGCAGAGATCTTCAATAGGAGCACCACGGAATTTTAAATCTGCAATTTGATCACTACAGCCCATTGCCTCAAGATATTTCTTCCGAGCAACAAGGATTTGCAGCTCTTGCAGAATCTTCCCAAATTCAGCATCAAAAGAGAGAATGTCATGCAAATCAAGCTCCTGTAATAGAGTGAAATGTTAAAAGATTTTGAAAAGTTGAGTGCAGTGGGAATTGAACATCAAGAAAACAAGTACATTAAATAAGGTCTGGTATTTTAGCTTACTTGACCAAGCACAAGCTTGTAAAATGCAGTTGACAATGGAAGGTCTAGAAGCCGTCCATCTTGAAGAGCTTTTGCCATCACTCGTCCAACAAGCCGGAAATACTCAATCACCTTGGAAAACTGGGTACCCTCAGAAGCATCTGCCTTTGGAGGCCATGGGCGAGGGAACAACCCAAGAGGAGCTTGTATGAGATCTCTTCCACCTGCAGAAGAATCTGATTCAAGTTTCTTTGCATCTGAACTATCATTATTTTTTCTGTTTTTCTGTTCATCTCTATCTATTTCCATTGCTGGCTTATCTGAAGAAGAATTAGACCTCCACATTCCAAGGCTAGCCTTTTGAAGGTCATGACTTAGAAGGGTATAAAACTCCAGGGTGGGACCTAACCCTGTTCCAACCTCACCAAAATATTCCACTTCCAGGACAGCCTTTTGGCTTGAATACATCTCCATAACTTTTACTGCAGAATCCAAAATCCGATTTCTGGAGACACGAACCTTCTGCCGCTGTAATCTCCCAACACGGATCTCTCTTTCATTTGTTGATCCATGACCATCAGCACCCTGTTGCTGCTGCAATCGATGCAATGCACGAGACAGCCCAAAAGCAGTAGAATAGAAATAATGTCTCCTAGTTTCAAATGGAAACAAGAATGGGCATGCTTTAGTGAGCTGGGAACACCAAGAAGGAATACTACCACTGCACAGTGTCAATGCATCCTGGATTTGACGAGCCAATTTCGGAGTGAGCTTGCTATTGATGAACTCCTCAGAAGGGACTTTGGCACCAGTTGTACTCAATTCTAGAGTAGAAATCTTCCCCTCTGAGAAATCATCGGATAATGCCAAGACTCGTAAACGAGGCGCCAGCTGGTTCAAACCTTCCAACACACGCAGCAATGCCAATATGCTATAAGTTGGGTTAGCTTTTTCTAGATCACATGGAAGCTCCCCCTGCAAGAAACCATCTAAAAGAGAGGTTTGATGCCATGAAGACTCAGAGTTGGAGGTAGAACTGGCTTTGGCAGATTTGGATGGAGTAGTGGAAGAAGAACCGCCTATTGAACTCCTATCTATCTGGTTGTCAGCCCTCTGATATGTGATGGTATAAATGTCATTCCAAAGTCTGCTTCCATCACCAGGCAGAAAATCAGAGCTAGTATACCTCTCATCATCATCCTCATCCAAAACAAGCTGGCGTTGGATGGCTTGATATATGGTTAGATGTCTGTTGAGCTGCTTGCTACCCACTGAAAATATTAATTTAGCAGGATCATTTGAAGTACCAGAAAGGGAAAGTCCCCGCCGGTCTCTGCCACCCCTGATACCTCTACCACTTGCAGATGTAAGCCCAGCCATGGCAGCTGCAGCAAATGACATTGCACCCTTTGAACCAAATGAGCTCCCACTCTTAAAGTCAGTAGATTCCATGCCCCTAACTGTGGAAGTTCTGTTGGTAGAACCAGAAGGATTAGTCTGGCTATCATTTGTTGAATGGATAGCTGTACCATCCTCAGATGAATCACCCAATTTCACATCATGTACTTTCTCAGGCATGCAAACCGGAAGAGGATCATCTCTTAGCACCTAAAAAGGACAAAAAACATAAGTTTCAAAACCATAGGAAGAGAGTATACAACCAACTCCACCAACCAACACCCATACATAAACAAGGGTGTCCTAGAAATAGCTTGCTCAACTAAAAAACCAGTATCACATCCCAATACATTAAATTTTTCAGTCTATTTGACCTGCAAGTGCATTTTACTGTGGCTCCTTTTTAACTATGTTGATTCAAGCAAAATCAACTTGAAAACTTCTTCAATACCATGATGCTGATTGCCAAGTATAACAGCAGTGTTACCTCGATACATGGCACAGGCACCAAGTATACAAAGTTACAGACATCAATAAGTGTCCACAGCACATTAACCTCCAAAAATCAAGGGACTAGACAACATGATAATTATTTAATTACGAATGATTTTTATCAATATAAATGATTTTAAAACATAGTAAAAATAAGAAAAGTCTGGACTATTAGGCATGCCTTTGCTTATAATACCTTGTTTGAATGCTAAATTCCCAGTTTTTATGCTGACTTCAGCGTGGAGCATCACCAAGATGCTACAGTAACTGTTATGCCAACCACCAGGTATCACTTTGGTGCCCTAGTGTCCAGCATGGCTGAACTCTCTTTTTATTTTTAGAAAAAAAGTAAGGTAATTTATTGATATCTCAATAATCAAGATACAAGCCCCTAAGAGAAGCTCCCAGATGGGCAAAAGAACAAAATACAACAGGATTGCAACATTGTGGCTGGACTCTTTAGTTTCAAGATATCATGCTAATAATGTCCATTAAGTATGATGCTGCATCTATACTCATAAAGCAATATGAACAATTTCCACTATACACATAACACAAGCTGGTCAGTATACAGCAAAAAATGATTGACAGATTATATCCAACCAGTTATTTATCCCTAAAATGGAAGTATTGCATAATACTAAATTTGCTCACTACAGAGAGTCATAAGAAGGGGGTGGTTTAAATGTTTTTCTTGCACTAAGCTATTATTGCTCTCAAAATTTTATCTGTCTTCTTCCAAATTAACCAGCATGGGAAAAAAATGAGGTGATGTAGGACCAGTTCAACGCTAGTCCTTAGAGAATGTTGAATGGTTTCTTTGATCAGAAATTTATGGCTGTTGATGGTTATAATGGCTTCTTGAAAGAACAAGAAAGAAAATAGGGATACAAAGAATAGAGAAAATACCCAGAATCACTCACGGGGTGCCTAGAATCACTGTAGGGTACGGGAATCACTCACCATAATTAGCATGAGCTGAAGAAAACTCAATAAACTTCATTGCTCTTTGTGTAAAACGCCCATACATATTTATAGACTCTATACTCATAATAATCCTAAGAGTCAAATGCAAGGTGCCAACCAGATGGTTGGTAAGGTCTCCTTCCGGTCGTAGCGAAGACTTGGGATCAAATCCCGCATGCACCTGGATTGGGGGATGGGCTACCCCCCGTTGTGTAGACCTTCAGAAGATATCAAAAATAATCCTAGGAGACAAACTATTAGACTCATAATACTCATAGGACTAAGAGCCAAACTGTTAGACTCAATAATCCTAGTAGGACTCAAACTAAGCTGTCATATCCTATTTCAATTCAAAGAAGACTCAATAACTCTAATCCTACTTATGCAATGACTTCATAAACAAACTATAAATAGACAATCAAACCCTATTATTGGACCTTACAGAAATTTTAAAATGGCAAAATTATCCCCAGTGTCCAAAAATACAGAAATGCATAAATTTTCACAAAATTCCAAATTTGACCCCTTCAGCTCCCTGCATCAGGAGGTTTCCAAAGGGTGGCTCATTGGATGCCTTTTAATATTTCTCAATAGATGATATTATTAGAAAGTGGAAGGAAGTGACTGGAACATCATCAAAAAAGACTGTAACCCACAAAAACCAGACGCCAATGGAAGGCAGCTTCATAAAGCTTAATTTTGATGGTAGCAGCATGGGGAATCCTGGGCTTTCAGGAGTGAGAGGTGGTAAGAATAGGGGATTGGTTAAGGGCAGAAACTATGAATGTTCTTGAGGGTGTACAGCTGGCAAGAAACATTGACCTGAATAAATTAATCATTAAAAGAGAAAACAAGGTGATGATAGGTTGGTTGCTGATTAGTGAGTCAACTCTATGGTCCTAGAAAAATGAAATAAAGAAGTTTAGATGGCTGGCTAGAAATATTCATGTAAAAATCCAATGGATACAAAGGTCAGCCCAACTACATTGCTGATGCATTAGCAAAACAAGGGGTGGTTGGAAATCAGTTGTTTTGGGTTCAGTTGGAAGTAAAATGAAGGGAGAGAGTAGACACTAATCTCTCTAAAGGATGTACATAAATTCTATATATTTTTACTATTTATAATTAATAGAATTAACTGTTAATTATCAAAAAAGGGGCATTCTTCCAATTAAAGAAACTTATGGATGGCATGATGAAACAAATTCCACAAAATCAGGGTTTACAACTCATATATGCCAAAGCACCCAGAAACAAGGATACACCCCTATAGAAACGAAAAAAGGGCATTTTAATCATTCAGCATTGCACAAAAGGCACACATCAGAGACACTAGTCTTCTCAATATCTATTGCCAACATCTTGTCCAAGTATGCTGAACCTGTAAAAAAATGCAACCTTGGTTGGTTTTGAGGTGATCCCAAATAAAAGAGGATATGAAGAAGCTTCATTTCCCTTTACAGCACAAACAAAGAATTTTGCAAGTGACTGGAGCCAACCTTCCAAATTATTTTGTTACATATTATGAGTTATGTCAAGGACTCTCTAATTATGTTACTACTACCATTTTACATAAAAACAATTGGTAGATTCAAAATATAGATATAAAATCCATTTTAATTGCAAATTCACAAATCAACATCATGAGCCACCATGTGAACCTGACCAATAGGCTCAGATCAAACATGCACAAGCATACATGCTTCCCATCCTAGGATTTCTTTCCATAAGCAACAAAGGCAAAATTGACCACCAAAATTGGACCAGAGCAAAACTTCGGTTTTTTTAAGCACAGATGCAATGTCAAAGAAGTACCCAAAATTAACTTCTTGTTTTAGTCATTCTAGTTTATATTACTTGTTACATTTCTATGGTTCATTTCCACTATCACTTTCCATTCTCCTGTTCCATGTGCAAGTGCATCTACCGCTTATTTCCCACAAATACCCAAAGCATGGATATAACTTCCAAACAACCATCCATAATTAGTTGGCAATATGTATGGTAAGCGCTGTTTCACGTTTCCAGTTTACATTACTAGTTGCATCTCCATAGCTCACTTAAGAGCACTTCCCTACTGATTATCTATACTCTTGAATCATAAACAAGTATGTTGAATTCACA
Organism: Nelumbo lutea; assembly: GCF_056320005.1. NCBI lineage: Eukaryota > Viridiplantae > Streptophyta > Magnoliopsida > Proteales > Nelumbonaceae > Nelumbo > Nelumbo lutea. The sequence continues at coordinate 4,407,107 of NC_142688.1, forward strand.
TTACATTCTCTTTAACTTCACTTCCCATCTCATTCCTTCCTATGCAACATCTTCTTCTTCAACTGATGTTCATAGAATAGCCCAAGATAAACGTTTCCTTCAATGTCTCAAATTATCATACCATAAATGCCATGTGAGGAAAATCTGCAAATTACTGGAGATTACACTTCACCACTAAAAGCTCTATCCCTGCAGACGCTCAATGCACGAAACTTATTGCCATGTGAAGAACATGCCAAGGTGAAAATAGAAAGATATTTTTAAGTCCTTGAGACTCCCTGACAAGGAATGATGAAATAAAACACAGATTGAAGTGCCAACATTTACTTTATTGTCAATCACACATATCCAGCCCTTCATGCTATGAAAATTGAAATGCTGGGCACTAATGTCAGTCGACAATAGGACATATCTGACAGTTAGAAGTAGAATTCCAACACACTACAAGATTGAACATTTGGCCAATTCAGAGAATCCCCTACCAGGCAGACACTTGGATCAGCACTATCATCCCTCCACATGACAGAACAGGGTAGTTGTGTAGAAAGCCCTCTACTTGATCTGATTAGAAAATGTACAGACACACAAAGAACATTTTGTCAAACTAAGAAATACTAGAAGAAATCAAGTGATTCACCTCTTCTTGATCATCATCTTCATCATCTGATAGATCATCCTCTTCAATCACCAAGGCATCATCAATCTCAACTGGAGAGATGTCCAACTCCTCATCCTGTTAATACAAACACATAAACTTTTGTCGTAAGGTACAATAAAAGACACTCTGGTATTAATTTTATGGGAATAAACCATAATTAAAGACTTCATAAAACAGGGAAAAAAATGTGGCTCAATGAGTTTTTATATATTTTTCCAGTAAAACTCAAGGTATGTTGTATTTAACATAGGCTTAGTGGCTCTAGAACCATTAACCATAGTTGTTAAGACACTAAGTCTGTTAGTCAAGGCTGGGTCTCGATGGCAGCATAGCACCTTGTTGCTTGGGAGAGTTTTTTTATATAAAGAAAATCTGGCTCACATTAGCTTGTTTCCCTTTTTTTTTTGTGGATTATCTTATCTCTCTAGTTGGTGTAGCAAATAGAAAAGATTGAAAATTAACATGAAAGAACCAAACAATAAAGTAGAATTGAAACAACATTTTATAGCCTATAAAATACTAGGGGACATATCTCTACCAAGTTAATGCAAAGAAAGAGATAAAAACAATGCATGCATAAGTGAAACAATAGTAGAAAACAAACACATGAAGGGAAGAAGCCATTGTGATATAAGGTGGTAAATTGGGTAAAGACAATGGATATTTTTTATTCTTTTTTACTACAGATAATGTCATAAGGGAATGACAGAATGTAGCATCCTCTTCATTGGCAAAAAAAATCCCTCTACTCCATGGACTCAGGACTCTCCTTTCCTAAATATCATAAAATGAGCTTTGATGACTGTAGCATAGGGAATCCAAGGCCTAATAGAGTAGGGGATGTTCTTAGAAGTTGGGAAGGAAACATGTTAGACCAGTTGAGTTCTCTGACTCGATCAGAGCAAAATGGACAGTACTTCATAGCTTAAGGATGGCAAATCTCTAAACTTAAGAGAGATCATGAATAAGGGGATTGCAGTGTGGTCATAGGATGGTTAAAAAGAGACTAAATTGGCTCATAGGAACATAGACATACTTGTAGGAAGACCAAAAAACTAGTTCCAAATGGGCATCATATTCAGCTAACAGCATTGCTGATGGACTAGAAAATCAAGGGGTGAACAGAAATCAGATGTTTCGGTGCTTAATTTCCCAGTGGGAGTGGGGTAAAAGTGCCAGCTAGCCAAGGCTAGATACCTAATTAAGGTACCTCGGCACACAATTTTTTGTATCTCGTTTTTTTATACAGATAATAGTAAAACTTAAAAACATTACTGATAAAAAAGAGCACTGGTTGTCTTGAATGTGATAGAGGTATGAAGGAGAAGATGTGCAAGTGTGTCAAATGTAGAGAGAATAGAAGATAACAAACATATGAAGGGATAGGTCCCTTGTTATTTTTAATGGAACAGAGTTACAGAGGTATAAAAGAGAAAAAAAAAATGGAAGTGTGTTAATTGCAAAGAAAAGAAAAGAAAAGAAAAGAAAAGAAGTGTACAAAGATGGAGAGTAATTACAGAAAGATCTAAAAAAAAAGAATAAAAGAGGCAAAAACCCAATTTATGGCTCTCTAAGCTGAAAATTTGCATTTTATCATTCTCATGTCTAGACTTTTACCTTATTTATACAATATGATATGGTTTATCTGCACTACGGAGAAAAGCCATCACCCAACAATGGTCCCATCTATCTGAGGTCATGGGACAGGTGGACAGGATACAGATCTAGCTTTGATTTTTTAGCTGCACTAAACATAAAACTATTTCATGCTTTTCACCTCCTATATGGAAAGACCAAAGTGACGCACAGTACAATCCCAAATAATTGATCAAATCCTGAGAGACAATGAATGCTCAGAAGAAATGAAGAGATCTAGGAAGGAAGGCTTTGTGTGCAAATTGGATTTAGAAAAAGCTTATGACTTGGTGGACTGGAAATTCTTATTAGGAGTAATGCAACAGTAGGGGTTTGGGGAGAAATGGTACAATTGGATCTTTAGATGTGTTCGGTCTAGTCATTCTTCCATCATTGTTGATGGAGTGGTGAAAGATTTCTTCCCAGCTTCTAGAGGATTAACGCAAGGTGACCCTCTCTCATCCTTTCTTTTTAGTGGCGGATGTTTTTAGTAGACTCCTCTGTAAGGCAGACAGAAAAGATGACGTTAAGGGATGGAGAGTGGGCAGAAATAGGGTTCCAATTGCTTACCTCCAATTTGCAGATGATACCATAACATTTTGTGAAGGGGGAGATCCCAGGATAGTGAGGATATTAAAAGAACTGATCCATAATATTTTGGAACCAAGTTGTAAAAAGATGTGAAATGAGATTGGCCGCCTGGCTATAACCTACTTTGGCTAACCTACCTATCTATTTCCTCTCTATTTTTAGGATGCCACCAAGGGAAGAAAAGAAATTAGAAAAAAATAGAGGGATTTCCTTTGGGAGCCGGGAGAGACTAGAAAGGACCATTTAATCAAATAGGAGATTGTGTAAAAGAGAGGAAGAGGGTGGACTAGGACTTGGGAATGTGAGAAAGAAGAATACAGCTCTCTTAGGAAAATGGTTATGGGGATGGCCTCTAGAGAGGGAAAACTTGTGGGTTGAGGTAGTAGATGGACCAGATTTGGGTTGGACCCATCTAAATCGAATGTGATTTGGACGGATTGGATGGTCCAAAAGAGAGTATGGAGTCAGACCTGTCCAGACTTAACAGACCATGCAAACAACAGGCCAGAATTTGGACCAATCTGATGAGGATAGAGTCCAAAGGTCCACTTGTCCACACCCAGGTCCTTATTGAGTTATTGTTGGAACGAATTGGTTTTTTCTATTGTCTTTCATCTCCTGGCCCAGCGAACATCTCTCTTCTCCTCTCTCTGGCAGCATTCAGCTTTCTCCAATGTAGGGATGCAAATGGATCGGATCATAATCCGATCTGATCCTACTTGGTCAAATTCGGATCCCCATGTTCAGATCTTCGGATCATATTCGAATCAAACCCCCTATCAGATCTGATATATTATATATTTATAAATATATTGTTTATATTATATTTTTTAAAATTTGTTATATTATTTATTTTTTATTTAAATTAGTATATTTTATTTTTCTTTTAATAATTTATTATTTTTAACAAAAACAAGTTGGATCAGATCAGATCCGAAGATCCGACTTACCAATAGGATTCAAATTCAAATCGAGTCCTATCAGATCCAATCGGATCTTTGGATCGGATTCAAATCCGATCCAATCCGTTTGCATCCCTACTCCAACGGCACACATCTCTCTGGTGGTACTCTCACCGCAATTCACTCCCCCCCCCTCTCCAACAGCTCTCTCTCTCTCACTCCCCTCTTTCTCCATCTCTCTCTCCAAGAACCCAAACAAGGAGGCAGGCTCCTCTGTTATTTGTTCATTTAAACAGACTAGTTTAGAATTTCTCGTTTATATCATGTGACTATATGAATTTGGGTCTAAGCTTATCGTTCAACAAAGAAGATGGTGGAGTTCGAAGTTGGGGTTTGAGTTTCATAGGAATTGAAGTGAAAAAAGAGGCTCGACATCATTACAAATAGAAAAGGGAGGGCTTGGATTCCTACATGATCACCCAAGGTAAATGTTTTTCTCTCTTTGGTCTAATGCATCCTAGTTGTTAGATACAATGCAGTTCTAATTCAAAATTGACTAAGAAATAACCAAGTTCCTCTTTAAAAGTTTGGGTCCATCCTATCTCCTTGGTGATTACTTTTTGGCTTCCAACTTGCTTACACAGGGGCCGTTTGGCAAGTCTTTTTGGAAAGATCTTCTGGTAGCTTTGACAATCAAAAGACGCATTGAGCTTTTGCTTGAAGATCTGAGCAGCTCGAAGCTAGTTTGGTTATCGTGCGTCTTTTCGTGCGAGAATAAAGTGAAAAAGACGCAAAAAGCTCCATTTGGAGCTTCTCGAGGTCAGCCCAAAATGGGCTTCTCGCGTTTTTTTGGCGCTCCGGCTTTTGGCGGCTAGATATTCTGCGAACCAAATGGAAATAGACCGAAAAGCGGTCTTCCGGGCTTCTAAATAGACGGAAAATGACGCGGAAAGACTTGCCAAACGGCCCCACAATTATTTTAGCAAGTAGATCAAAATGGAGACCAAACCAAATGGTTAATTAGCATTGTATGGTTAATCACAAATAGTCTACAAGCTTAAATTTTCTATATTCAGTTTCAAATCAACCAAGTTGTCCACATTACAAAGCTTAAAAATCGGAGTTTGGGTTTTAATTTACAAGAACAATACACACCAAGCCCTCTATTCACAGCTTTCTATTTTTCTCCGAAGTCTGAACTCAGATTTCTATTGTCATAATAAACAGCTAAACATATCAAAGCATCTCTGCGTGTGTCTTTTCTTAGCTTCAATTCTATAAACGAATTTTCAGTTTTTGTAATTTCTTTGAAAGAAATGTTTAGGTTAACATGTTACTTTTCTGATTTTTTGAACTACATTTTATTTTTCTGCATTTTTTATATTTTTGTGAAATTTCTAATATAGTTCTATAGTTTTTTATATTTTTTATTTTTTGTGTAATTTTTCAAGTTTCATTCAATTTGGACTGGAATGGACCCAATCTGATCCATTTATATTTTAGTTGGACCGGATTGGGTCCAATCCAGTGCATGGACCCACGTCTGACTGGATTGGATTGGACCCAATCTGATCCATTTATATTTTAGTTGGACCGGATTGGGTCCAATCCAGTGCATGGACCCACGTCTGACTGGATTGGATTGGACCAAATCCAGTCCAATTGACACCCTTAGTAGTGGATAGTATTCATGGGAGAATGGAGAGTAGTTGGGATGCTGGTGTATCACATTAGGCTACCTTGGAAGCACCTTAGAAAGCAACCCGCAACTTGCTTCCTTAATTCCTGAAGTTTATCAGGTATGATGTTTGCTTAGGAAACTTAATTCGTTTTTGGGAAGACACTTTTTTTATCAGAAACTATAACTTTCATTAGAGAAAAATTAAACTGAAATACAGAAGTCAACCCTTATTAGAAAAGGTTGATCCAATAAACATCAAACATTACAGGACTGCCCAATAAAGACTCTCCCTTACAGTCCCTTGTTTTTCTAGGGCATCAACAAAACCATTTGCTGATCTCCTTACCCACTTAAACCAAACACCCACCTCCCTTGTTATGCTAAGAATTTCCCTTATCAGCTGTCTATATTGCCAAATTCCCAGCTGCCCTGATTGCATCCACCCAATTACCAACTTGGAGTCTCCCTCTATCTCAATATGTTGTAGCCCCAACTGTTTGGCCAGTTTTACACCTTGATGTAGTGCCAAGATTTCCGCTCTTAAGGAATCTCCAACTCCTATTGGACCTGAAAACAAAGCCATTATCTTGCCTTCATTATCTCTGAAAACACCCCCTATACCAGATGGGCCTGGATTACCTATAGAGCCTCCATCAAAGTTCAGTTTCACCCTTTGTTGTGTCGGTGGGGACCAAACTTCTTGTATCATAGCTTTGGAAGTAGTAGTAGATGCCACAATATCCCAACTTCTATAAATGTCTTCAACTAAGAAATCCTTAAAAAGATCACAGGATTTCAACCAACCGATAACCTTAGTAGTTATTCCTTCCACAACCCCTTCCTTAGATCTACAACTGCCTTTGAAGATCCTATTGTTTCTTCCCTCCCACATTGACCACAATACAGTAGCTCTAGTGGCTCTCCACATAATCCTTCCATGAACCGTTGGTTGCCTGTAAAAAGTAGGATCAAAGAGGTTCACCACGCTCGAGGAGGGAGTCCACCTGTAACCAAAGAGAGAAGAGAACCAAGACCAAATAAAGAACACAAAGGGACATGAGATTAGTAAATGTGAAATTGTCTCACTAGAACCCAAACAAAGGCAACAAACATGGGGGGAGAGGCACATATTTGGCCTCTTTTTCTGCAATAAACCCAAGGTGTTGATTTTTTGGAATACCACTTCCCAACAAAAGGCCTGAAGTTTAGGAGGTACAGGGCTACCCCACACCTCCATTGAAAGAAAGTTCCTTACAAGGTTGGAGGTCCGAAACAAAATGTTATAGAAAGAAGAGCAATTGAAAAAACCAGAAGGGGAAGGTTTCCAAATTCTGCTATCTCTACAGGACTGATCAAGAAAGACTTCCCCTATCTGAGTTATCAAATCATCAACCATCCCCATTTCAGAATCCCTTAGACCTCTTCTCAAGCCCAAATCCTAGGAGTTATCAACAAACACTGAAGAGATCACTTTTCTTTTGTTTTCAGACAAGGAGTAAATAGAAGGAAATCTATCTCTATGGGAGTTTTCACCAACCCAAACATCTACCCAAAACAAGACTTTATTTCTAGCACAGACATCACATTTGAAATAAGGAGGCATAAGAGGCAAAATACCTTGAATAGCTTTTCAAGGAGAACACTGAGAAGCCCTAGGGTCGAGTCATGCATCCTAGTTGTTATCTGCCAATCCATGAATACTAACAATCACTCTAGACCAAAGTCTATCATGTTCCATCGGTAGTCTCCAAATCCATTTCCCCAGCAAAGTCGTGTTTCTTAATCTTATATTTCCTAACCCAAGGCCTCCATCATCCCTACTCCTAGAAACCACCTCCCACTTCACTAAGTGATCCTTCTTAGTATCCCCTGGTTCCCACAAGAAATCCCTCATTATCTTCTCTAATTGGTTAGCTACTTCCATTGGTACTCTAAAGGTAGACATGAAATAAACTGGCATCAAAAAATAAATTGGCAGGTTGGCCAAGGTTGACTTGATTAAGATTATCCTACCCCCTAAAGAGATGCAATTCCTTTCCAATTTGCTAACCTCTTGGAGAATCTTTCAATTACAGGGTACCAAAAACTCTCAACCATTAGGTTTCCTCCCAATGGTAGCCCCAAATATTGTAAAGGCCAGCCCCCCACTTCATACCCCAAAATCCTAGCTAGGGAATCCACCTCCTCTCCCCCTAAATTGAGCCTTGCCACACAACTTTTTCCCCAATTCACTTTAAGATTGGACTTCCCTTCAAATTGAAGCACTAGACTCTTTAAGTTCCGTAATTCCCTTTCCTCCCCGTCACAAAACAAGATGATGCCATTTGCAAATTGTAAGTGTGTGACCACCACCTCCTCCCTACCAATCCTCCAACCTCTTACCAAATTGTTAGCATCAGCCCTCGAAATCATGGCACTCAACACATCAACTACTAAGGTAAAGAGGAATGGGAACAATGGATCGCCTTGCCTAATACCCCTCTTTGCAGGTGTTTTTGGGAAGACACTTGGTTTGGTGACCGACCTTTAAAGGATTTGTTTCATTCCTTGTATCCCATTTCCTTGTACAAAAATGAGGTGATTTCGAGTTTTAAGGTCCATCCTATTTCACCTTTAAGTCACATTTGGGACGTTGGGTTTCGAAGGGGGTTGAGGGATGAAGAAGCTACTTGCTTGTCAAAGCTTTTCCTAGTTCTTGATAGAGTTTGCCTAGAGCCTTCAAAACTAGATAGGAGTGTTTGGTGTCCAAATCCTAAACGCTTCTTCTTCTGTGCCTCTTTCTTTAAAGCTCTTTGCCCGTCCCCTTCTCTCAATCTTTTCCTTGGAAGGAAGTTTGGTTTCAGTCAGTTCCCCCTAAAATTAAGGCTTTTTGCTGGGAAGTTGAATATGGGAAAATTAACACTTTGGATTACTTGCAAAAGAAGAGTTTTTGTGTATTTCTCCAAATTGGTGCACTCTTTGTAAATCAGATGGTGAATCTTGTTACCATCTACATTTGCTCATTACATGTTACCATCTAAATCAGATGGTGCATTTACTTATTTCCTGTTCATTTGCTGCAAAAAATTGGGAGTGGTTTTTCTCTTTGTTTGGGCATAGGTGGAACATCCGAATGGAGATTAAAATGTCTTTTGATCCATCTACATTTGCTTGGGAATTTAAGAGCACTCTGTTCAGGACCATAAGAGACAAGGATGGGAATTTAAGAGCACTCTATTCAGGACAATAAGAGACAAGGATGGGAATTTAAGAATACTCTATTCAAGACAGAAGGGCTGAACTCTATGCAGTCATATAAGGTGTACAGATTGAAAGAGAGAGAAGCTTGAAGAATTTGGTAATAAAAGGGAACTCCAAGGTGGTGATGGGCTGGCTTAGAGATCCAGACTCGGTGATATGGTGTAATAGAAATGAAATGAAGAAATTCAAATGGGTAAGACAACATATGAATTTAACTATACTATGGGTGGGAAGGGAGGTTAATGCATCTAGCCAAGCAAGGAGTAACTAGGGATCAGTTGTATTGGGCCCAATAGTAATTTTATTCTGTTTTTTTTTTTCTTTTAAAGAGTGAGGCTGCACCACGCACCTCCCCTTGGCATGTTTTTAACAGACTTTTATCTTTTTGCTGATAATGAATTTTAATGAACTTTTATCTATAAAAAAAGCCTTGTCACCTAGGTGTACACCTAAGGCGTGACATTGACAACTATGTCGTCAATGATTGGTGAACCAGCAAATGCATTTGCAACTCCTTTGGAAATACTACCACAATGGTACTTCTTTTACATGCTTTACCTTTTCTCAAAAAAGGTATCCATGGAACATTGACAGTAGGATTTGGGTTCCCCGGCCCAAAGGGACCTTCTCTTGTGCTTCTTTTTTTTTAACTCCCTTTGTTAGTTTCCCTCTCAACATGTTTTCCCTTCAAAGGAAATTTGGTGCAGGTCAGTTCCCCCAAAGATAATGGCTTTTTGTTGAGAAGTATATCATGGGAAAGTGAACAGTTTTAGGTAACCTGCAAAAGAGAAGACCTTTCCTTTGTGTTTCACCCAACTAGTGTACTCTCTGTAGATCTCACGAGGATTGTTATCACCTACTAATGTCTTGTCCTTTTTCTGCAAAAAAAGAGGGAGAATCATGTGGAAATGTGCTAGAGCGGCCTTGCTATGGACAATTTGGGAAGAAAGGAATGCCAGAATCTTCCAAGACAAAGAAAAGAGCAGCCAAGATTTGAAGGTGCGTTAAATCAGGCAATCCACTAGCTAAAGACTCTGGAACTTTTCCACCACTTTTCCTTTTTAGACTAAGGGAGAAATTGGCGAGCAGTAGCAAGGTGCTCTTCTAGGAAGACTAAGGCAACTACAAGATGGATTCCACCGCCTAAAGGTCCAATGAAACTGAATTTTGATGGGAGCAGTCAGGGCAATCCAAGGCACTCTGAAATGGGAGGGGTCTTAAGAAATGAGGCTGGAGATATTGTACTTCTTTATTCAGGTCCTTTGGGATTTGGGGATTCGGTCAGAGAAGAACTATTAGAAGCCATACAAGGAGTGCAACTTGCAAATCAATTAGTAGGACAGCTTGTTATAGATGGGGGTTCCATGGTGGAGGTGGGGTGGTTGCAGAAACCTGAGGAAACTATATGGTGCAAAAGAAATGAAGTCAAAAAATTTATGTGGACGACAAGGAATATGTCTGTTAGTACACAATGGATGGGGAGATCAGCAAATGCTTTGGCTGATGGCTTAGCTAAGCAAGGGACAAATAGGGAAGTCTTGTTTTCGGCTCAGCTGTAATGCTTGTCTTTTACCTTTAAGTTTTTATGTAATCAGTTGAGAGAGGCTGCAACTCGCACCTCTCCACAGGCTGTTGTATGAGTTCTCCATTATCTATAGTAGTAAGTATCAAATTCATCATCTGATATCCACAACCATCTTTTTTCAAATTGTTATGCATTTGATATATTACCAAAAGGAAACTTATATGCAGAACTGATTTAGATTGTACTTCAATTTTGGCTTATTGTAGCTATAGCTGTGTAACCTTTTTGCTTCTGTATTGAATCGCATCTGCCCCTGCTAATTAACTCCTATTAGAAGGGGTCCTTTCAACTTTATTTTATAAAACTTCTTTGATTGGGTGTTAAAAAAGAGAGGGAAAACTGCAAATTCATATATGCATCTTCAAAAGAAAATTGTTTTGTGGTGGAAGGGGATTGAGGTTGGGCAAATAACTTAATTTCAGGAATGGAAGGGGTTACAAAAGTTGTAGTGCACTGGTCGAGGAACAAGAAACAGACTTCTTGCATGTCATGAGGAAAATCAAGCATTGTCAAGAGAGGTGGTAGTCACTTTTACTTGGGTAGAAGAACCAATAATTTGGCTGATTGAATGGCAAAACAAGAGGTGAATAGGGCACAACCATTTGGGGGAAATATACCATAATGATGTACAAATAGAAAATGGGGTTGGGTAACAAGAGCTAACCCAAGAAGAAATTTTATCATCCTATTGTTTGTACCATTGTTTTATTCATAGTAATAAAATTTCCAACCATTAGCAATCAAAAAAAGAAGAAAAATGTTTTTGAGTAAGACAAAAAGGAAGGAATTATGAGTCCATATTTAAAAAAAGATAGTTAAAAATAAGCAACTTTCAGGGTGTTTCTGTATATACAGCAGCATTTCTTCAATGCATCAATGATGGGAAAGCATGGCAACTGAAGCCATGTGGATCTTATGAACATAATGCCAATGAATTCATAATAGTATATACGCTTCCACAATGTCCAAATGTCTGTAAAGTAAATTCCCTTTATAACAATATTTCCCGTGATTTCCTAAGGGGGAAAACTTGTAAAAAAGAAAAAAAAATGGAAAGGGTCAGCAGCAGCAGCAGCAAGACCAAATTTAGGGGGTGCTATGACACATTCCTTCATGTACAGAATTCTTTTATTCGTAAACTAAAAAGGGTATTGACCTTCCCATGTGCCAGAGAAGTTCAGATAAAAATGGCTGTACTGTTTTCTTTCTCTCACTCCACATGTTTGGTTTGATACTCCAACTAATAAGTATGTTTAGGACTAGAAGAAGAATACGCACATCAATCTACAATCACATAACTAAAGTTAAAAGATGGGTATCAAGAAATTGACAAAATAGACTCTTTACCATCTTTCTACAAGAAGGATATGAATTGTTTGAAGCTCATTCACTTCACAAGCTTAGGGCTGTCAATGGGTTGGATCTACCTGACAGATCGAAACCAGCCGAACCAATTATGCTGGTTCTGGTTCTGTGAGTTTGCCCCGATTAGAAATTGGGTCGAAACTAGTTCTTGCTGTTCTCAATAGATTATATAGTTAATAATATATAAATATCTTTGTTTTGTAATTTTTGTTATATTTATGTCTAAAAGAGTAAATTTCATAAACAATACAGAAGATTATCATGGTTAGAAACACATATTTTATCAAAATATAAACAGTTTAGTATTTTAGTTTCAGTTTTATTAAGGTTATATCATCAAAACTAAGTGGTTCAGCTCTAGGTCCTTATTATCCCAATTAATAAATGGAAAGAAACACATATTTTATCAAAATATAAACAGTTTAGTATTTTAGTTTCAGTTTTATTAAGGTTATATCATCAAAACTAAGTGGTTCAGATCTAGGTCCTTATTATCCCAATTAATAAATGGAAAGGGACAGGTACACCCTGTCCCAAACCAGATCCGACCCATTCAAAGCTCTATACAAATTTCAATTTCTTTCTACATGGATGTTTTCCTGTTATGAGAACCATCAGGTCGCATCTGGAAACTTAGGTGCATACACCAACATAATTTCTGACTTCTGTTGCTTTATCTCATATCGAGAACTTCAAATCACAACAATGTAGGTATATTCAAGTCACTAGAATAGCATACCTCAGAGCTAGATTCCTCATGTGCAGGTTTCATTTGGGTATCCTTATCTGAAGCTGCTCTTCTGCGTGCAGCATTTCTTGTTTGAGGTCCTCTTTTCTCATCTGGAGCAGATTTCAAAACAGCTTTGCCCTTCCCCTTTAAAGAGCTTGAATTACTTTCTTGAGGAGGATTCCTGGTTGAACCTCCAATGGTTACTGATGATCTGGATCTAGTTGAATGGCGGCAAGTGGAAGATGCAGGTGAAGATACAGATGAAAATGAAACACCAGCCCCGGCAGGTGCAGAACCAGGCTCAGAGTTTCCTGAAGATACCGAAAGTTTCTGTGCAGATTCACCTCGCTGCACTCTTGGCCAAAGAAATTCTTCAACAGCAGCCAAACTTGCAAGGGGATCAATCAATACAACATTTGATGAATAATCACGAAGAGATTTTTCTCCTTGAGCCCTACACAGGCGCAGCTTAAATGGCTGAGCCAACGCACTCAATCCCGAGGAAAGGCGTGCACTTCCACAAGATGACCTAGAGGAATGGCTCAATACAACTGGAAAACGCTCCAGGGAAGATAGGGCATTTTGAAGCTTCTGAACCAAGACAGTCATAGGAGCTCCATTCCCTTCATTAACACCAGAAGGAAGAGCAACAGCAATAAAAGATTTAAATCTTCCAAGTGCTTGTTGCTGAAGTTTAGCCAGGTTAGCTTCTGATATTCTCTCCTTGGAGAAGGTTCCACAGGAAAAGTAGTTCAGTAAAGCTGCAACAACTCCACTACCAATGAACTCAAATGTGGAAACACCATCACCTTTACTTAATTCTGCTAGCATTTCAGATATCACTCCAATTAAGTTTTCCTCGGTATTAGCTGAAATGTCAGCTAGACGAGGGCCAGGAGCTTTTGATTTACCCTTTGCTTTAGTCTTCTGATCATCAACACAAGCATTCAACTTCATGCAAAGATTCTTTAAACGCATAAGGTCATCAGTAACACCAATTTCAGCTACCCCGGTGTCTGCCAAAAAATATTTATCTTTAAATGATTTTGCACAAGAACTTACAGCAATGCGAAGACTAGAATTAACCATTGGGATTTCTAATGATACTGGTGGTGAACCAACACTTCCAGGTGGAACAGTTTTCGATTCTTCCAAAACACTTCCATCTGGATTTGAACTACCACTGCGCCGTCGATAGCGCCTAGAACGTGACGATCCATGTATAGAATCATTATCCTTCTCCACAGAAGAAGATTGGGCATTGGCTGCATTTGAAGAATCAGTTGATATAAGTGTGTCTACAGCGTGAACCACCCCTTCTCTCACAAACACCTTGGAGAATGTTCCTGGAAGCTTTTCCATGAGAATCTCAGCTATCTGAAGGGCAGGAATCAAGACTTGTGGATCTTTCCATGCTAAAACACCAGCTAAGAAACTGGCAGATCAAACAAAAAAAAAAACAATAATTAAGCTTTTATATCATGCATGAAAAAGAAAATTTCTCATCTGCAGTGGAAAACAAATGTAGCATGCAAGAAAAGGGGTAAAATATTTTGAATACCTTGATATATTTGTTACACTCAGAAAAGACTGAATCATATCTGCTGTGCTAAAATACATCAACTTTCCAATTACTGACAAGCATTTGTGGCGAACTGCACCATTTACACTGGATCCATAGATCTGCTTGACAAGAATAAGTACGGGGAGTGAAAGTTATGATCCCAATTATCACTTACTTTGAGGAAGTAGGTTATAGCCTCTTAGGTACCACATGAACATATTGGAAGCACTTACCTGTATTAGTACAGGAAGTAGGTCCACTCCGAACTGCTGCAGAAGCTCAGGCTGATCACGCAATAATTTCTCACGAGCAGAAACCTCATGCACAGTTCCATTTGCATCCTCTCGCTTTCCAGAACTACTGACAGGAGATTTCTTTGTGGCAGATCCTTTCACTAGATAATTTGAGCAAATTGGAAGAGAAATAATTCCTTGAGGCAGAGGGGGAAGAAGCTCATCCGCAAGGTTCACAATCTCAAAAATCTAATCCATGGAACATAATCCACCAAAATCAGATAAAATGAACACCAGATGAATAATACCATTTTGCACTATAATTTCCTTTTTTTGGAAGTTATTTTTCAAGTTTCTTACTTTTCACATTTAAGTTCTCTTAGAATTTGAAATGTATGAATACTGATATTCAGTATTCTCATAAAATACACACTGTTAAAGCAGATTTATGTTAAAAAGAAAATATGATAGCGTGCAACACCAATTATGTGTTATAAAGGTAAATCAAATCAGGCATTTCTTGTCTTTAATCAAAGTACTTTTCAGCTATTAGTTGGAGTGTGCCTTGCTTAGCAAAAACGGGATACACTTCAATACCATTCCATCAAAAAATATCAAATAAAGAGCAAACGAAGAGCAGCAATAGAGGTATACGCCTCCACTGAAGAGGAATATGAGGTGTACACCTCTGTGGCACTTTATACAGGAGGCATACACCTCAGATGCCCTTACCTTTTAAGCTACTTTTTAGTAAAAATAATATAAACAAGAGACAAGGGAACCATTTTACTGTGTTCCCCATTTATACTGACATAATACAAAGGATGAAAACCCTCCAAATGTGCTTACTGTAATTTTACAATAAAATGTCATAAATAGAAGTAGGGGCACCATAGCTTTGGTTTCTTTTAATGCACTACATTCATTTGAATATGAGGTGGCACACTTGTTTATGTTAATTCTGAACTTTTGTTTCCTTTATTTTTGATAAATAGTGAAATTTCATTAAAAATCAGAGAGAAACAAAAGAGATACATCATTAAGACATCCCAACTAGAGGTGCAAGGTTCAGCTTCAGGTCTCAAACATAAATTACAGCTAAGCCCAAAACAATTGAACCCTGTTCACCCCTTGTTTAGCTAAAAAGTCAGCTAGCCCATTTGCCATCCTCCTTTCCCATTGGATCCTTATTTCCATGTTGGAAGTCCACTATTTAAATCTCTTGAGTAACTCCATAATATTTTACTCGGAATCTTCAGCCAACCAACCACTACCATAGAGTCCCCTTCAATGAGTAACCTGTTAAAGTTCAAATTCTTAGCGATATGTACCCCCCTTGTAGCACAGCTTGTAACTCAGCATGAGTCACCATCCCCTATTGGTTCAGAATATAACGCCACAATGTGACCATTCTTATCTCTGTAAACTCCCCTTATTCCTGAAGGTCCCAGATTCCCTTGACAAGTGATATATTATTGATGGCTAATGATACGAATACAATTATGGATGATGATACTTTAATTCTATATTTAAAAGAGGTGATTTTATTAGTAGAAATTGCATATATGGATTTTTCAAATTTCTCATAAATTTTCCTATTCTCATGTATTTTTACTATATTTTTATTTATTCGTTTTATCTTATTTTAATTATTTATTAATTAAAAATCCTTGCTACTCTTGTGTTCCGGTTTACACCAAACACCTTAGGATGGTGCTTGGTTCAAAGTACCAATACTCTCAATATGCAAATTTTACAGAAATTCTTTTTTTAGAAGAAGATGCTGGCGATGAAGGAAGTTGGGGAGGGCGAATTGTTGAAACAAGTGCAGCTGCTGATGAGCAGTCCTCTAATCCCATCGTCGAAGGGGCTGACCCAGGTTCTCAAGATTCATAGGACTTGTACGGTGGGTGACAAAATTCTATCATGAGGTTGGATGAAGATACTTCAGGATTGGAAACAATGAGAAAGTGTCTTCAAACGAGTAGGTTAGGCGAAAGTGTCTACCACTTCTGCAACCCAACTTTCTCCAGCTAAGGGGAAGGCCTCAGAACCAAATGAAAAGGCTTTGCATTCTAGTCCGTTTGCTTCGTGTGCTCCCTCTGTCTACCCAGGTACAACTGTAAATTCAGTTTTAGTGGCTGACTTGTGTTCTGTGCCTGAAACAGGTGCACCAACATCCCAACCACAAACAGAAGACTGCACAAGGGAAAGTTTAGAGGGAGAAGGTAGAGAGAGGAGATGTCAGTAAGGGGGTGTGGGAGGCAGACAAAATCTAGAATTTGCACTGAATTCGAGATTTTGCAACAGTAGGAAGATACAGTGGAGAAGAATGGCCAACATGAAAGTGAAGGAACAAAATTAATTTCAGTAAGTGAGAAAGGTGAGCAAAAGGCTGAGAAACTGGGGGGAGGGGGAAGAAGAGATGAAAAATGATGCTAAGGAGAATGAAGGAAAACAGGAAAAGAAAAAGAAAGAAAAAACGGAGGTTGAAAGGTTAATCTCTGATATTGAGGGGGACTTAGAATTCAGTGGTAGGGGGGTAGGAGGAAAGGTCTCAAGTAAGGGATTGAGACAAGAGTTTTGGGGTCCTTTTAAGTTGCCCTCATGAAAACCATTAACTGGAATTTGAGAGGCTTAGGAAGTGCGAGAAAGAGAAGGGTGATTAAGGATTTACTAAAAAGGGAAAAGCCTGAAATTGTGCTATTGCAAGAAACAAAACTCTCAGAACCGGATGAAAGGTGGATTAGGAGCTTTTGGAGAACTAGGGGTATAGGTTGGAACTCAGCTCCCTCTTGGGGAGCCTCAGGGGGAATCATCACTCTTTGAAGAGGATGTTGTGGTGGAATCAGTAGAGGAATTGATAGTTCGATAGGTAGATTTTCAGTCTCAATTGAATTCAGGAATGTAGTGAATGGTTTTGTTTGGGTTGTAACCAATGTTTATGGCCCTAATAGTTACAGAGAAAGGAATAAAATGTGGGAGGAGTTGTATGCAATTCAGGGCCTAAGGGATGGTCGCTGGTGCTTGGGGGGGGAGGATTTTAATGTTACACAATTCACCGAAGAATCTAGCAGTCCCCAACAGACAATTACAACTAGTCTAAGGAAATCCAATGGCTTTATTGAAGATTGTGAGCTAAAGGAAATCCCACTTTTGAACTCTAGATTCACCTGGTCCAACCTAGAGGAAAATCCCCTCTGCTTGAAACGGGATAGATTCCTTTTTTAACTTAGACTGGGAGAATCATTGGGGGGGAGATTTGGTTTCCAGAGCCTTGCCTAGGGTCACCTCTGTTCACTATCCCATCAAAATAGGGGTGAAGTCATTTGTCAATGGACCTAGACCTTTCAGATTTGAAAACATGTGGCTAACTCACTCAGATTTTGTGAATAAAATGAAACAATGGTGTGGTGAGGAGTTAAGCAGTGTAAAATGGAAGGACATAAAATTCCATAAGAAATTGCAAAGACTAAGATGCAAAATAAAAGAGTGGAGTAGGGATCATTTTGGGAAAACTGAGGAACAAAAAATGAGATTAATCTCTTTGATTGAAGAATTGGATGAAAAAGAATCTCAAAATAATTTGAATGAGGGCGACCGAGAATTGAGAAGACAGTTGAAGAAGGACCTAGAATAGGTGCTTTTGAGAGAAGAAATTAGCTGGAGGCAGAAATCAAGGCACAAATGGATTAAAGAAGGCGACGAGAATACTAGATTCTTTCATGATTTAGCAAATGGAAGGAGGAGGAGGAATTTTATGACCAAATTAGGAGAGAAGGTGATTACCAACTACGGTGAGATAGCCATGAAGTTTGTGGACAAATTCAAGTCCATATTTAGAAAACCCTTGAATGAGAGATTAGTGGTGGAAGGGGTGAATTGGCCAAGGGTGACCGAGGAAAGGTTAGGTGGTTAGAAAGGAATTTTGAGGAAGAAGAAATTAAACAAGCAGTGCTTTTAATGGACAGAGATAAGGCTTCGAGCCTTGACGGATTCACAATGGCTTTCTATCAAGATTGATGGGAAATAATAAAAGATGATTTGTGCGATGTTTTTAAGGAATTTGAAGAAACACACATAGTAAGCCATAGAGTCAATGCTACTTTTTTTGCTCTAATCCCTAAGAAGCCTGATGCTAGCCATCCAAAAGATTTTAGGCAGATTAGTTTGTTAACGAGCATTTACAAAATCTTGGCTAAAGTGCTCTCCTTAAGTATTAAAGCAATTGTCCCCTCCATTATTAGTCAAGCCCAAGGGGCTTTTATTCACGAGCAACAAAAAACTAAACAAATCTTGATTGCCAATGAATGTGTGGAGGAGATGAAAAGGTCTAGAAAAAGAGGCTTTGTTTGTAAATTGGATCTTGAGAAGGCATACAATATGGTGGATTGGCGATTTCTTTTAGAGGTGTTGAGGAAGTGCGGGTTTGGGCAAAGGTGGTGTAGCTGGATACTTGGGTGTATTAGTACCTATCATTACTCAATATTGGTGAATGGAGTAGTGGAAGACTTCTTTCCAACTTGTAGGGGTGTTAGGCAAGGGGACCCACTTTCACCTTTCCTTTTTACCCTAGTAGCTGATGTTTTCAGTTGAATCATCACTAAGGCCGATAGGGAAGATCTTATAAGGAGGTGGAGGATAGGTAGAAATCGAATCCCAGTCACCCATCTTCAGTTTGCAGATGACTTGATGATTTTCTGTGATGGGGGTGCTAGTGAGAAGGTAGCAAAGTTAAAAGAGGTGATTAGAGGATTTGAAGGAATCTCCAATTTGAAAATAAACCTGGAAAAGAGTTGTATAGCAGGTATCAATCTGGAGGATAGGGAGGTTGAAGCTATTGTAGCTTGTCTTGAGTGCTCCATCTCTTCTTGGCCGTTGCCCTACTTAGGGCTTCCGTTAGGGGCAAACCCTAGGGAGAGTAGGTTTTGGACTCCAATGATTGAGAAGTTTGAGAAGAGATTAGCATCACTGAAGAAGAACTACATTTCCTTGGGTGGTAGGATCACCTTGATAAGAGCTACCTTGGTGAACTTACCCACTTTCTTTCTGTCTTTAGGATACCGCCTAGGGAATCTAAGAAGCTGGAGAAACTAATGAGGGATTTCCTTTGGACACCAGGACAAGGGAAGAAGGCCCATTTGGTAAAGTGGGAAGTTGTGTACAGAAGCAAAGAAGATGGTGGGTTGGGTCTAGGTAAGGTGATTCAAAAAAATCTAGCATTGATGGGGAAGTGGCTGTGGTAGTGGCCTTTGCAAAGAGAGAGAGAGAGAGAGAGATTATGGCATGAAGTGGTGGGAAGCATTCATGGCAGCTCAGAGAATGGGTGGGATGCTGGTTGTCAAGGTAGGCTACTTTGACAACACCTTGGAAAGCCATTCATAGTGTTCTTCCTCAATTTGTCAGGTATGATGCTTGCTCTAGGAACAGTGTTCGGTTCTGGGAGGATATTTGGATCAGAAATATTCCTTTAAAAGACTTTTCTCTTCACTTTTCTCTATGTCTTTATATAAAAATGAGGTCATCTCAAACTTTATCACAATTGAGAGTACCCCTCTGGCTCCAAATTGGGACTTTGGCTTTCGTAGGGGGTTAAGGGATGATGAAATTAATTCCTTCTCCAATCTGACCTATCTCTTAAATCAAGTCTGTTTGGATCCATCTAAGCCAGACAATAGGATTCGGGTTCCCCAGCCCAGAGGAACCTTTTCTTGTGCTTCTTTTTTTTAACACCCTTTGTCAATTTCCCTCTCAACAAGTTTTCCCTTCAAAGGAAATATGGTGTTGGCTGGTTCCCACAAAGATAATGGCTTTTTTGTT
Source organism: Nelumbo lutea (assembly GCF_056320005.1). Classification (NCBI taxonomy): domain Eukaryota; kingdom Viridiplantae; phylum Streptophyta; class Magnoliopsida; order Proteales; family Nelumbonaceae; genus Nelumbo; species Nelumbo lutea. The sequence continues at coordinate 4,427,111 of NC_142688.1, forward strand.
GGGAAGTGTACCATGGGAATGTGGACACTTTAGATAATCTACAAAAGAGAAGACTAGTGTACTCTCTGTAGAGCTCACACGGGGAGGATTGTTATCACCTATTAATGTCTTGTTCTGTTTCTGTAGAATTGTGAATTGGCTTTTTTCGTTGTTTGGGTGCAGGTGGAACATGCCAACAGAAGTGTGCATGATCTTTAACCCTTCTACCTCCAGCCAGCCACCCCCCCCCAAAAAAAAAGTGGGAGAATTATATGGAGATGTGCTAGAGAATCCTTGCTATGGACAATTTGGGAAGAAAGGAATGCTAGAATCTTCCAAGACAAGGAGAGGAGCAGCCAAGATTTGAAGGAGTGTGTGATGAATAGAGCAATCCACTGGCTAAAGACTCTGGAACTTTTCCATCACTTCTCCTTTTCAATCTTAGGAGAAATTCGCCAGCAGTGGCAAGGTGCTCTTCTAGGAAGACTAAGGCATCTACAAGATGGACTCCACCGCCTGAAGGTTCAATGAAACTGAAGGGCAACCCAGGGCACTCTGGAATGGGAAGGATCTTGAGAAATGAGGCTGGAGATATTGTACTTCTTTATTCAGGTCCTTTGCGATTTGGGGTTTCAGTCAGAGCAGAACTATTACCAGCCATACAAGGAGTGCAACTCGCAAATCAGTTAGGAGTAGGACAGCTTGTTATAGAAGGGGACTCCAAGATGGTGGTGGGGTGGTTGCAGAACCCTGAGGAAACTATATGGTGCTACAGAAATGAAGTCAAAAAATTTAAGTGGCTGACAAGGAATATGTCTGTTGGTACACAATGGGTGGGGAGATCAGCAAATGCTTTGGCTGATGGCTTAGCTAAGCAAGGGACAAACAGGGAAGATTTGTTTTGGGCTCAGCTGTAATGTTTATCTTTTCCTTTTTCCTTTTAAGCTTCTTTGGGCTGTTGTATGAGATCTCCTTTATTTTTTGAAGTAATAAAACTATCTTTATTCATCAAAAGAAAATCTTGCATATGGGTAGCCCTGAGATACAATATCATACACCCAATACAGGGCGTATCGTATACATATTTTGAACCCTGGATAGCAGAATGCCTCCATGTTTTAAAATATTTACAATCACTTATCTTAATTGCTTAGTGCTGTTTAAATTGATTTATGCTTTTAATATTAATGCCTTTTCTTTTCCAACTATAATTCTACTAATTTTATATCTTGCATATTGGTAGCCCTGAGATACAATATCATACACCCAATACAGGGCGTATCGTATAGATATTTTGAACCCTGGATAGCGGAATGCCTCCATGTTTTAAAATATTTACAATCACTTATCTTAATTGCTTAGTGCTGTCTAAATTGATTTATGCTTTTAATATTAATGTATTTTCTTTTCCAACTATAATTCTACTAATTTTATATCTTGCATATTGGTAGCCCTGAGATACAATATGAAGCTTATTAATAAAATTATACCCACTGATAAAAAAAATTAAGTTCTACTGAGTCAAAGATAAGTAAAAGGAAAATATTTATTAAAGAAAATAAAAAACTTGATACATCCTCCATCGGTGCCAAGAAGGCACGACTCACCAAAAACATCTCACCCACGCAAAACTAAAAACAAAACAGAAACAAACTGAGCGACAGCAGGGACCCCACGAGCAGTCCTCCAATTTCGTCCATACAGATCCCCGACACTGACAGTTATTCCTCATCAACATAAAAATCTTCCTCTCCTCCTTCCTCGTTCCAGATTTCTCCCCCTTCCCCTTTTAAAGATTTCGAAAGACTCTCTTCCTTCCTCTTCTTCTCAAACTACTCAAAAGATCTTCTAACAAAAGCCTCACCTCCCAAGAAAAACAACCCCAAGGATTTGCCAACCTCTACTCCCTATCGACAAGCTTCTTGAAATCAATGCTTCCTTGCTTCATTTCCTTCTCCTTTGGCTCCACCTCTTTCTCCTCCTTATCTTTTATCCTAGAGTCCTCCAATCCTCCATTTTTAAATGTTTCTTCATCTGAAGGGATCACCAAAGGATCCGACTTCCAGTCCAAAACCTTCAAACTCTGGCCATCCCCAGCCTGAAAATCAGATCTCTGCCCTTTGGATTTGACTCCCTTTCTTTTGTAAGTCTTTTTAAGTTTATTAGCTGGCCAACCCCAACGATGCCATCTTTAAGTCATTGGAAAACCTTATTAACGTGAACAATATGAGTCTTGTTCCCAGTTTTCCAACTAGCACCTCATCAACTAAAAGGTCTTCTCTACTCTCAGGAAGCTCCTTATCCAAAACCAGATTGGCACAAATGTAATCCGAACCACCACCACAAACAACTATCTCCCCCCTACCATTTCTTTTCATCTTATCTCCTTCCTTATCCACAATATTTCTCTCCACGACTCCACCCCACCCCCAAAGCCACCCACCTTCCCTTTCTCCACTCCTTTAAAACCACCCCCACCCAAATCAACACCTCCATCTCTACCCTTAAACGGCTTAACCAAAACACCATCGAGACAAGATTCCCCCGACTTCACAGCTATCTCTTTGGATGAAGCACCACATTTAATTTAATGAACACCATCAGGAGGAATAGCCAAGGTTTAAGATTTCACAACATATCAGCCCGTATCAACCGATATGTATCATTTTGGGAGACATCGGATACATGGGACATATATAATTAGATGGTATTGTATTTCTTCAGTCGTACCAGACTGTTTCGGATATGTATAGGCTGATACAATCCCTAAACAGACCGATATGCACTGTGTATCAGCCGAATTTAATTTTCCTTTCTTTCTACTTTTTAAATTCAAATGTAAATTTAATTTATCTCTTCTCTCTCTCATATATATCACTTTTAATTAAGCCTTTAAATTCGAGATGTCATTAAATGCTAATATTATTTAATTAAATACTCATTTGAATTACCTTTAATTAAGGCATTTAAGATGTCAGTAAATGCTAATTAAGTTATTATTAAAAATCGTAAGTTGGAGGTAAGAAGTTTCGAACCCTAGTCATTATTTACAACAACAATTAACTAATCACTATGCCAACCTTAATTGCTTATCTCATGTATTTTGATTCTTATTGTAATCTTTATTCTCTTGGTGAATATTTCCCAATAAATGCTTAAATTTGATTATTAAAACTTATATAATAATAAGATTAAAACAAATTATATTTGTCTATTAAAAATTAACTAAAAATGACTTCAAAAAAATATTAACTAATAAATATTAGTATATATACACACACACACACGTACATTTTAGTTCTTCTATTATTTTTCAACAATTACTAATTATGTTACAATACTTTATATAAATCATTAAATATGGTTTTTGTGTTTAAATAAGTTAGTTATAATCACATAAAACTCGTTTTTATTGCTGTCAATATGTTTTTTTACATTTTTTGGATTCTCTAGTGTATCCATGTGTATCTTGATTTTCCTCTGTATCTATGTGTTTCCAAAGCATATCTCAATATGTTTCTTAAAATTACCTTTCCGATACTTTGAACCTTGGGAATAGCACAGATTGTTGCCAACAAGCGAGAACGGTGATTTAAAAGGCGCGCCTAGACGCACAAGCGATGCGCATTTTAGGGTAGGTGCCTCGCCTAGGTCCTAGGCGCGGCCCTCTCAAAAGGTGCACACATGGTGCGCCTTTTGAAAATTTAACACTTTTTTTGCTTTTATTGAACTTAGCAACTGGGTTGAGGGCTCCGGCCCCAAACCCCCATGCCATGCCCCTTGAGGCAAGCCCAAACAAGTTCATGATAGGGTCTTAAACTCTTAGTCCTCACACAAAAACATAATGATTTTATCATTTTAATTGCTTTTTAAGAAGATATTTTATTAGGATGAATGAATGAACAACATTACCAAATAGGGGGTGGCCCCAACCTGTCTATCTTAACCCATCGAGATCAAATATGGAATAATGCTACTAGCACCCAAGAAGCCCTCCAACCCTTCGGCTTCTCCCCTCTCCTCAACGTTGGTGAGCATGTGGTCACCAATAAATGGGACGATTCCCCCTCTTGTCGAAATTACTTACTTCCCCTAACGTTATGAGTTCATTGTCTTCAACCTCTAGATTACTCTTCACCTTCCTTCCCAGCATCAATTACACCAAGACAGAAGGCCTCATCCTTGCTTGCATTCTATTTTTTAGGTTAACAAAGTCAAATAAATTGTGACACTCATGTACACATAATATAGTCACTTCCACTTCCATCAAATGTCATGAAGCCAAATTTCAATGGTTGACGTCTAGAACATGACTTTCATGGAATTTAAAGACTAACGTGGATAGCATGAGCACTGAGAGAATGGTATCTATTTTGGGGTTGAGAAGTAAGCGACATGGACTAGAGGTGAAGTGATGAAAAGGGGTGGTTGTGTGGAACTCAATAGGACCTGATGTCATATTTGAGAGAGAAAGTGGGAGTTATGGTCCATGTGTCACCTAATGGAGTTTCATATTTGAGAGAGGAGGGAAGGAGGTGAAGTGAAGTGAAGTGACAAATCAAGGGGTTGTGTGGGACCTGATGTCATAATGGGGAAACGCATGCAATACATGGGGAGTTGTGAGAGAGAAAGAGAGAGAGGTGAACCAGTGAGAGCATATGTCATAATGAAGAACCCAATGGGGAGGGAGGGAGGAAGAGAGTGAGAAAGAGAGAGAGAGGTGAAGTGACAAAATAAGGGGCTGTGTGGAACCTAGTGTCATTCTAAGAGAGAGAAGTGGAGTGACAAATAAAGGGGTTGTGTTGGACCCAGTGCCATAATGGAGAATGAAAGAAACAAGTAATTATTTTCTGGTTACATGTCCATGCTCAGCACGGGCACCCCTTCCTAGTTTAAGAATGAAAGAAACAAGGGTGCTACAATGGGATTCTACCATCTATGTAGGCAGTTTATTAATTGATATTAAAAAATACAAATTCAGTTGATCAAACATCACTTATACAATGAGATCCCCAAGAGTACCCAACTTAAACACCCATCACTAAACCACTCATCTCTCCTCTCCCCTACCAAACAGAACAAGTCGAAAAAAAAAAAAAAAAAAAACAACCAACACCCCCAATGAAACCCACTCCCCCACCTAGGTGACATACCAATAAATCTACCATTCATCCTTCCATAAAGAAATAAATATCCAGCTCCTACAACTTGTAAACCTCTGCTTCAAAAACCACATATGTATCCCTAGATCCAAGGACCTGTACAATGGGAATATACATGAGGTTGGATCAGTATATCACTATGCCCTAAATAATGTGACCCTTTCCAAAAACAGTTTATGTATGGACCACCAAGAACTTAACGTTCCATTCAGTTCGGTTCATACTGCTTCCCCTGCATTTGATTTCTCCTAAAATAATGCATATATTTCTCTCAGCCCAAATGCACCCAAAAATAGCAACTGATAGAATCCCCCATATATTCTCACTTAAACCTTTCCACCCAAAGAAGCTGCACCATTTCCTATATGTTTGGATAAAATGGCAATGAAATAGTATGTCATTTCCTACGCATCAGAGCAAAATACAATCATTACTATCCATCACCATGCCCCTTCTCAACAGCAGTAGGCATTTATCTAACACCTAAATCAGGAATTCCATACAACTGTGCTGTCATGGATCTCATAACAATCACTTACATCCTTCTTATAAACTGCCATGTATAAAGTTGGACAAATCACCATAAGTTGAAAATCATCACACCATTTCCTATATTTTTGGATAAAATGGCAATGAAATAGTATGTCATTTCCTACTCATCAGAGCAAAATACAATCATTATTATCCATCACCATGCCCCTTCTCAACAGCAGTAGGCATTTCTCTAACATCTAAATCAGGAATTCCATACAACTGTGCTGTCATGGATCTCATAACAATCACTAACTAGTACATCCTTGTTATAAACTGCCATGTATAAATTTGTATAAATCACCATAAGTGGAAGATCATCACACCATTTATCCCTCCAAAAGTTACCTATTTCTTGTGCCATATTTGGATAAATAACTTGCCCCCATAAGTTGTCTTGTTGTTCAATGAAACCCCAAAACCACTTGCCTAGCAGGACAGTGTTCATAGCCCTCCCCAAGCCACTTTCATTCTTTGGCATGTATACCTTCTTCCAAGCAACCAAATGGAATTTGATATCATCCTTCCATCCCATCCCTTCATAAAAATCCCTCATTATTTTTTCCAACTTTTTTACCGCTGTAGATGGCAAAGAGAAATGTGATAGAAAATAATTGGGAATCAAGGATAATACACTCCCGATTACTGTCCTTAATAGGCATCTAGCCTTCCAAGAAGCCAGTCTTTTATCAAAATGTTCTACCATAAGATCCCAAATCACCATCATCCAACCGTTATCCCAAATATTTGGGGTCAGCTACATGAATCCTGTTTCGCCATTCCGTTCTGTTTAATGTTATATCCTTTGTTACCAGTTGGATCTCAAATATTGTTGGGAAATGCATCAAGCCCCTAGTGGCAAGCCCAAATACTTTGTTGGTAGCTTTCCAACATTACACCCGAGTATATCTGCTAGATGCTCTAATTCAGGTATCTCCACAACAGCCACTTATCTGCAAGTTGACATGAAAACCAGATATGACTTTCAACCACCTTAATATTTTTTTTTATCAATAATAATTGAACCAAAAAAAATATGAACCTTAGGTGCATCATCTGCTCTTGTGAAGCTTCACAGAAAAAAAAAAAAAAAAAAAAAGAGATTTCCTCTATCTCATCTCCCACAAAGAAACCCCTAATGAAGCCTCCCTGACCAGCCCTATCAATTAACCTGCTAAGACTAAGAGCCTCAGTAACGAAAAAGAATAGAAAAGGTGATAGTGGGTCACCTTGCATAATTCTCCAGGAACTATAATATTTGCCTTGCAAAGTAACATCTATTATTACCAAGAAGGATGGCATGGTTAAACATACCTCAACCAATTTCTCCATTTACAGCCAAAATGCATTCCTTTTAGTATGAACCACTCCTCAACACCATCAACCACCTCAATAAAACTTCATGACTCCTGGCCAACTCACAAATTCCTCAGTTTGCTGTGAGATTTGCAAATTTTAGATGAAAATTAAGTTTACTCTCTTACAGTGAAGCAACTAGCCTAGAGATACCCATTTTTCTACTTGGAGGAAGTGATGGACATTTGTAATTGCAACATGGAAAGAAAAAAAAAAAACTAATAAAGTGTTCTCCTGAGATTTTTTTTCCTGCCCAAAAGACAGCAGCTGAATCCATGAACCAATGGGCTATGAAATGCTATCAGGTGTCAATAATCCATATTTAAGTGGAAATATGGAATGTGTCTTTGGTATGAAGCATGCAAATAAGTAGTATTTCATTCTATCATTCCAATGACCAAAAATACATTATTATTTTACTCTTGAAAACCAATACAATGCACAAACCTGCTATTCCATGTATGAACATGAACTAATTAAACAAGAAGCACATACCTGCTCTGGTGGTCTGGTTAAAGCAGGTGAAACTGAAATGCTTGCAACTAGGCCAGATCCAGAAAGAATATCCTTCAAAATGCCACTGATGCCAAGGAGAAGTAGAGTTTTGGCACCCAAAGGAGACCCACTGGCACATGTTGAAAGCAGGCGGATTAAACCCTGCACAGGATAGAAGTCACAAAGGAGGCCTACAAAATAAGCAATTAATCCAAAACTCTGAATTTGAATATACCGTGTAAGTAGATGTGCTAAGGGATGCCTGACCACCTTTAGAATTGCTTAAAGAAATAAGAGAAGCAGCTTGTGCTACTAGTCCATGATTACACAGTTCATCTAATTTTTCTGGTGATGATGCAAAAGCCTCTGCAATTCGAGTCAAGCAAACAGAAGCATGCTCCAAAACCTGCAAGTACTAAACACGCCAAAACTCAGAACAAACAGGAGGAAAGAGAGAGAGAGAGAGAGAGAGAGAGAGAGAGAGAGTACTGCTTGAAGCCTTGAACCGTGAAACTTGGAAATGACAATCTCACCTTTGAATCGTGGTACTGAAGAAGGTTTGTAAGCAGTGGTACAGCTTCCATCACAAAGTCGGCTGCATCTGATGGAAGTTTCTTGCATATGTTTGCAGCAGTAGATAATGCAACTCGCTGGAGCATGAGGCAAGTGCGCGTGTACACACACACAGAAACACCAAGCAGACGCAAAAAGACATTATTCGCTCAGCCTCCCAAGAAGCATACAAGCAACCTAACTAGTTGGAAAACAACATTAGCAAAAAGACTTAGAACTACCTGAACTCCTGTCGAGAAAAAGTCCAGATAAGATAGCACTGCCATAAGAGCACCTGCTCGCAAGCAGGCAGTTGGGTGTTCTTGGGAAATCTTCTTAAGAGCTTGCAGAGACTGCATGCATTGGAACAAACACAATATGAGATTATCAAACTCCAGTGAAAGAGCAAGTATCAAATGAATAGCGATTTTAAGGCAAGGAATGAAATTGGCATTCTCAACCAGATCCTATAGGAATCAGAAAAACTGACCTTTCCTCCTCTCTTTTCTTTTACTTTGTTCCCTACTTTGGGGGTTTGCTTGAACAGATGACCAACAGGGAAGAAAAAGATATGGAAAATGTTTAAACAAAGAAAAGGATGCACCTGTTCAGCCAAGTCCATGTACTCAATAGTGAGCAGCCGTGCACAGAAACATGAAACAGCGCCATAGTGAACAACAGCGGCACAGGACGATGGGAGCACATCGCAAAGGTGGGTGAGAGCCCTGGCAGCTAGCAGCATGATATCAGCATTGCTCTCGTGATTAAGCAGTCCGACAAGAACAGGCACGAATGAATCAACAGAGAACGTGCTCAGCGATTCTTCAGTCCCAATGGAGAGCATATCACAGAGTTGAGTTAAGGCCTCAACCTGACGCCCTTCTTCTCCATCCGCACGCAACCCAGACAATATCTTCTTAAGCCGCCCGCTCTGGTGAGAGGATGATGTTGCTGCCACAGCAGAGGAAGGAAGAAGATCGTCCAATCCAGCACCAAGTTTCCGAAGAAGCCCTTGAAGAGCGCTGCTCGCAGAGGTCAAATTCTGGTGTAAAATGCCAACGCCTCCTTCGCTATCATTATCATCATCAATCCCACCGCCACTACCATCAATACTCAATCCTAAGCTATCTCGTTCCCTATCCCTAGCCCTAATTTCAGGCTCCTTCTCTTTCCCTTTATCCGAATCTTTCTCTCTCTCCGAACCCTGATTCCTTGCACGTCGGCTGGATGACTCGCGGCGGGAAGCAGAACCAGATGATTCGCTATTAGAATCCATGGGAGCAGCAGATGCCAATGATTCTTGTGACCGTGAATTTTGGCGGGAACGAGTGGAAATTATCGAAATGGAGGGAATAGACGAGGGCGATGCAACAGACAGACGAGCTCTCTTGCTCGAACGGGTAGTGGGCTGAGATGAAGGGGCTGCTGAGGAGGCCTCCGCCCGCTTCCGACTCCGCGTTTCCATACAAAACCCCCCTCACGACGAGAAGCCGCACGCCTTCGGCGGCGATCAAGCTTTCCCTGATCCACCAAACTCTGGCATCGCTGAACCAACAGTTCCAATCAGGAAAAATAAAGCCCTAGCTGTGTCGAAGCTGATCAAGAACCAATTAACTTCGCCTTCCAAAGTAACCACCAAAATCGAAAATCACCTACAAACCCTAAAATCACTGTTAATCAGCCTTTCTGCAATCAGAAACTATTCGGTAAAATCATTCTGCTGTGAGGTTCAATCAGAATTACACATTTTTAGAAGAGTGATTAAGCTCTTGCCTCCAAATTTTGCAAATGATACAACATATTATTTATGTCCACATAGAGTTTTAAAGAAGAGACTCAGAAGTCAGAACGCTCTGGTTTAGAAGAACAAGAAAGTATCCCTCTCTCTCTCTCCCCCTTCTCTTATTAAGCTTCCATGGCAATGATGAGCCGATGAAGGCTTCTCCTTTCACCCCGTCTTAATCGGCATATGCTTTTATGTGCTTTGTTATATATTTTCTTGCGCTGAACTGCTGTTTTTTTTTTCCCCTTTTTTTTGGGTGAAGTGCTGAACTGCTGATTTGGGTGGGCACGTCCCACTTTTGATTTTTGACGATCTCGGCACGAAGGCACAAATTCACTTCTTCGTGCCCATGAAAAGGAGATTCCTTTCTTTGTAAAATGATATAAGAAAAGGTAAATTACAAAGACCCCCTTGTCCTATGGGGTCAGTGATAAAGTCCCCCTGTATTTTTTTCGACAAAATCCCCCTGAACTTTATCCATTAAACAAAAACCCCCTCCGTTAATATTCTGTCAGTTAACTTCGAAAAAATTTTCATCCGATTATTTAAAATTTTTTAAATGACCAAAGTACTATTTTTATATTGTTCATTGTCTTCTCGATTGAATCTCAAAACTAACCTCAAGCATTTCCCCTCATTTAGACTGATGCTTGGGAGTTGGGAGAAGATCAGACAATATGAGAGTGCTCTTTAGTTGGGAAAGCACTCTCACCGGATGGACCTTTACCATCCGGTGTGTTGGTTCCGAGAACTCTTCCAAGTCCAATGTTTTTTGGTATCCTTTGGGATGTATACGTGCGCCACCCCTGTTAGTGGAGTCTCGCTGCAGTCCCAAGGCTCTTCTTCTTCGAGTTCATTCTCTGGTGGGTTGTCCTCACCCGACGACGGATCACCAATTCCTCCTCCACTGGAGGAGATTAAATCCCAGGTAGCACCCAGGAATACCCATTATCCAAATGTATTGTGGCCGGACTCCAGATTCTCGGATTCCCCTGCGGCGAAGAAAGCCGATGAAAACTTGATGGGCGAATTGAGTCTGTCTAGGGACTTAAGTAAAATGCATATTAGAGATGATCAAGAGGTTTTATCGATGAACAGAGCGTTTCAGAGAGAGCCTTACAGTGGTTTTTGGTATAATGATCATTCACCAGTCAGGCGAAATCAATGGTTCTTTTGAAGGTTGTACCAGAGAAATTTCTGATTATGGAGACCTTAACTACTCTGGTTCCACGGCTCAAAATAATTTAGATGAGGAGATGTCGTCGGCATTGTGGAGAATGCAGCAGGGATCTCATTTCGGTAATTTATCATGGCCCTGTTCTCTCCCCGTCGACCTGATGTGCAATTTTCCCAGCCAAGTTGCTTCGTAGACCAAATCAATCCTCCATGGGAGCATGCAAACAATGTAACCTTAAATAATTTGCAACTCCGAGCATATTTTGCTTTTGGTAGGAACTTGTACCATAGGGGAATTCGGGTACCAAATGTAATCCCTTCTTTAACTAGGCCTTCTGCTAACGATTCTTTCCTATTCTCACAGCAAAAGAGGATAAATTCTAGTGGAGACAGGGTTGCTTTGAATTTACAAAGTTCTCGTTGGACACATTTAAAGCTGCCTTCGGGTGTAGAAAATCAACTGGGCTACACCATTCCAATGTTTAACAGAAGGGCAGGAGAAATTCCCAACAGTTGGGCTGCTCAATCTGTACCATCAATGAGAAATATGCATGATCTTGAGGCATTTAATTGTGAGGATAGCATCATCATACAGGGAAAAGGATTGAACTATGTGATCAACAAGGGAAATGATCATTCAATAGGACATAAAAAAGGTTGTGGCAATGCAATTGTCACAGAACACCTATGGCATAAGAGTTCTGGGTTGGATGGTCGATTCTGCTCTGGAGGAATCCCTACTATGAGTTATGAAAATGGTTGCAGTCCACAGATTTATTGCCCTTTTCTGCCACCTAATTATAATTCATTGCTGTAAGCCCAAGGCTATATCTACTTCATAGCAAAGGATCAGCATGGTTGTCGGTTTTTGCAAAGGATATTTGACGAAGGAACACCACAGGATGTGCAAATAATGTTTAATGAAATTATCAATCATGTGGTAGAACTTATGATGAATCCATTTGGGAACGGTTCCCATAAGGCGAAGCTCAATGAATGATGTGCTGAGAGACAAATCTCTGTATCACTTTGAAAAGAAACAACGCATACGCATGCTTCCTCTTGACAGATACGTTGATGCTCCTGATGTGGTCAGTGGCAATGGCCATGAGGTATTTGTGTTCTATCCATTCCTCTCAGACTTTCTGTAATCTTAATACCAAGCAAGCAAAGAAGAAGATGACGATTTATGGTTGCAATGGAATGGAAGGTTACACACAAACAGATAAGCAGAGAAGAAACCATGCATCAATCCAAGTGGTGAACGAGTTTAGTCTTTCTCAGATTTGGATTCTTTCTGGATCCTTTGACGGCCCAGATCTCAACAGCATAGAAGCTGGTTGGCAGGTACTTGTTCTACAGTTCTTGTACGTGGCCATGATGTTTTGACCATGGAAAGGAAGATAACCAACAACCAAAACAAACAAAATACTCTGCAGGACCAGATATTCATTTCCGGTTAAATAGGTTTTAAGAGAAAAGGAAAATAGAAAAAGTTTAGTGGGGTATTTTAGTAATTTAACACTTTCTGTCACAAGAGGGTCCTGGTCGCCAAAACAGTATAGGGGGGACTTTGTCACTGACCCCATAATACAAGGGGAGGCAATCAAATAATTATGTCAATTGGACAAAGCCGAGGTGAAAGGACAAAGCCACATAGCAATATCTGAAACCAATAAAGTGGTTAGAGGCCCGAGGAGTTGTTCATTGAGTAAGTACTCCGACGCTCGAATTAGTGGGAAGAAACGGTGGTCGAGCCAAGCAATTGAGAGCAATGCTAATCTGAGCAGAATAACAACATGAATGCTGAAGAGTCAAAAATCCCTTACATTGAGCGGGAATTACCTTTTTATAGCCGAAGATTCGTATTTTATTTAGGTTACATGGTACCAGTGTGGCTAAAGTGATAAAGTGGTCGTAAAAGTGACACAATGGTCAGATTTTGTATTCAATTTCACTAATTTATGTAAAATTTAAACATATCTTAATTGAAATTTGAAAGATAAGTATAAAATTAATAAATTTTTATTAATTTATAGTATTCTTCGTATGAGCTGTAAATTGGCAAAAGTTGAATTTTAGATATTAAATTATCATTAATTCTTATATTTAATTAGTAATTTATAGAATTAGTTTAAATTTTTATTACTGTAAGCATTTCTTTTATTTACAAAATGCACAAATTTTGTTAGGTGAAAAATGAGGCAAAAGGGTCCGTATGACATTATCGACTGACAAAGGCAGTCCAAATCCAATTCAACCACATGACATGACATTCTCAATTCAATACCTATGTAAGTGTAGGCTCTTTGCAGTAATGTCAATGGACCTTATGTGCACCTTGTTGTCCCTACACCTTAATCCCCTTATAATCTCTGATATGTAATACAAAAAAAAAAAAATATGTTGCACCATCCAATGAGAATGTCCAACAGTTCATTTTAAATGGGTTTAAATATATTTTAAATTAATATAGTTGTACAACACTGCAACTAATATTTTTTTTATTAATTTCTAATATTTTAAATGGACTTTCAAAATAGTAGGAAATTAAAAATGAGTTAATGCACTCCATTAATTATTAATTTTATTGGAAATTTCATTGTTATTAAATGAAATTTTTAATTTTTCTTGAAAATTTTAGTAATTATTTTTAAATGTAACTCATTGATCCTCTTATGGTCTATAATATGTAATACAAAAAAGAACAGTTGCACCATTTAGTAAGAGTGGACAAATGTTACTCGTATTAAATTTGAACGGGATTTAAATAGGTTTTAGATTAATATTTTATATCATTTTCAAATAGATTTTAAAACATTGAAATTTAAGTTTAAATTGATAATAATTACTTTAGATTTAATAACATTTATTGCTTTATCATTAAAAATAATAATTCATTTAACTTAGCAAATTTCTTAAATGTCATTACAGTCATATGTTAACTCTACTTTATTTCCATCAATTAATTAAAATATTTTCAACTTTTTTTCAAATATATTTTTTTTTTAATTTTATTAAGTAAACTTAATTCCATTGATGTTACTATTAAACTTCAAAGTTTAACTGTATCATTAATTTAGAATTAACTTATTAAGTAATGTGGGGGAGGGAGAGAGAGAGAGTGTGTGTTTTAAGATAAAACATGAGGATTAATGAAAGTAATAGTCTAGGAGTGGGTAAGCAAGATAGTGGCAAATGCATACTAAATCTACGAAATACCAAAAAAATAAAAGACTAACTATAATTTGTAAGAAAGGTTTAAAATATTGATACGGCCTAATATGCCAGTAAGAGCATATTGCCCTATACCAAAGCTTGCTACCCCCCCCCCCCCCATTTTTCTTTGAAACTGGTTCAGAGGGCCGGTCTAAGGCTGATCTACTCACTGAAACAGTTCAGACCCCGATACGACCCCTGTAAGGGCATATCGTTAAGCCACCGATACAATATGATGCACCCGATATGTGGTGTATCATATTGAAATTTTGAACCTTGCTTATAAGCTTCTAACAAACAAAAAAATATAAAAATATTTTACCTCAATGGAGAGTAGTTGCTGACATGGACAGTTGCCTTTTATATATGTATTTAGATTATTAGTTATATGGGTTTAAATTAATAAAAAGTAGTTATAAACTAATATTTTTATTAATAGATTTGTATTGATTTTTATAATCTTTAGATGGAATTTAAATGGGCTCGCACATGGTTCAACTTGATGGACTACCAAAATGCATGAATGTAGAAGGATCAAGTATTAAAGCTTAAGAAAATACAAGGTTTTTTTTTTTTTTTCTGGTAGATAAGAAAATGCAAGGCTTCAAAGAACAAAATATATACTCCCACAGATTAATACAAAAAATGACATAATTTTTCTATCATTCTATGAAATTAGAAAAATAGTACAGAATGAATAATTGTGGAGGGAGAGGTATAAAAGAAAGTGAATGAAGTGGCTATGGTGGGCAAGGACCACAAGGTTCCAATTTGATGTTTCTACAAACAGGCTCACACATGCATTTTTAAGAATTGGGCCTATAGTGGCTAGGCCAGGTTTAACGAAACCTGTAAGCAAACTTAAAAATTGGGCCTAAGGCCCAAGTCCAGAGCTCAAGCCAGCCTGTTCGATGCAGGCCCAAATCTAGCCTACCAGCGCATGCTCCAACAAGTATCCAAGAGACCAAGAGTTGTTGAACTTCATATTTGGGCTTTCGTTCAAAGCTGGCCCAATTCCATCACATCATTGATTGCTACGAAATATTCTGCATGATTTTGAGCATCACTCCATCTACTTCGTTCATCGTTCGTTGATTGTATTGCCAAACATGCAGTATGTTTGTCTAGCCGACCACGTGGTCCGTTGTTTCACATTTCTTATTTCCTGTACTCATGAAATATTTGATGCAATGAAATGCTTTATGTCTTAAAAATGCACGATAAACAAACCAAACTGTGTTACTGTGTATGATGTTAGTCACTAGGCAAGAATAAACAGTGCTGGGTGGTTAACGAGTCTTATCAGATTGTGTACCCACTTTAGTTCGACCCATTTAAACCATATCCATCCTGCCTGTAAATCAATAATGGTAGAAATAGAATTGCGTTTTTGTTGGGTTGGGTTATCCGAGGTTCTTCAACTCTAACTCAACCGGAATTGAAATTAGGTAAGCATGACCCTATTGTTAATCAGCTAAACTGACTTTATTGAGGTAGGTTCGAGCTAACCCAACCTCAATAATTTAATTAGGGTCGATTTGGTTCATGGGAATAGATCTAAATTTAGAATTGAAATAAAATCTCATTTCAGCTGATTTCAATTTTCATTCTTACTCTAGTATGGACCAAATAAATTATGAGAACAGATCATTCCAATAACATAGTATTTTTTCAAAATTGCAAAACCTTATGGTGGTTCAAAAGAAATTGCAAAACCTTATGGGAACATAATATTTTTGCAAAATTTATATCCATACAATTAAGTGGATGATCTATTGGTGGGTGTGTTCATGTCTTATTTGGCCAACACAACCATCATGATTTAAAAAAGTGATACTCTTTTATTCAATTTACCATTTATGATAATTGCTATACTTATAATTAAAAAAAAAAATGGATGTTTTGGATGAACAAGGTACTATTTTTCCTACACGAGTTTTATAAAACATGACATATGATAATGCCAAATTGCCAATACGAAAATGTTCCCCTTAATGGCATCTTCACGATTCGTCCAACCAAATACCCCCTTAACCTTTAGCATGATTTAAAAAAAAAAGGTGATGTGGCCTGCCCCCAAATCCTATGTTATACAGCAAGTCCGCGTTGGACTACTATGACAGGGAATTGGCCCACCAACGGAATATTACGATGATAAATGAGATGGCGCCTTGTTGGTACATAGGGGCAGTGGGGTCCATTTAGAATAAGAGACTGCGAGCACGTCCACAAAACCGATTGTGCGTTGTATAAAAGAAATCAGCCACCTTGACAAAATTGCCCATTTTAAGTTGTTAATACTCGTTACTTCCAAGGCTCTGTTTCAATTTTCCCATGGAAGGGACCCGGATCATTCTTCTTTTTTGTTGTCCACTTCTTCCAAGTTCCAAGGGTCCATTTGTTGTTTCATGATCTTAGTCGGAATCACGAATATTCCAAACAGAATTCGAACTTAAAATTAGATCCAACCGGAATAGAATTTTCGTTCACACGGAAAGGGAGGAAATTATCAGGCTTCAGAGTCTCATGGGCTGAAGGGGTGTCAATTCGATTGGATTTAGTCCAACTTGGTGCAGTATAATGTGAATTCACTTACAAATGGACCTGATCCAAATCCAATACAAATCATAGACTGAATTGGATACAATCCAAACCAGATAAAATATCAAAATTATATAAAAAAACAGAATATATAAAAATTACAAAAACCATATTAAAATGAAGAAAATCTGAAAAATACAAAAATATTACGTTTTGATATTGAAAAAGTATTTTTGTAAAAGTGTTTCCATAAAAGTACTTTGATAAAAGTAATTTCATAAAAGTGCATTAATAAAATTATTTCTATAGAAGTTATAAAAGCACTTTCGTATAAGTGTTTTTTGTAAAAGTACTTTTATAAAATATTTTTGTATAAGTTTTTATAAAAATATTTTCGTAGAAATGCTTTTATAAAAAGTATTTTCGCAAAAATGCTTTCGTACAAGTGCTTTTATAAAAGTACTTTCATAAAAGTGTTTTTATAAAATTACCTTTGTAAAAGTGCTTTTATAAAAATATTTCCATAAAAGTGCTTTGTGATTTCATTTAAAAATACTTTAATTAAAATGCTTTCGTAAAAGTACTTTTACAAAACTGATTCGTAAAAATGTTTTCATAAAAATACTTCTATAAAAAGTGCTTTCATATAAATATTCTAATAAAAAATACTTTTATAAAAATGCTTTCATAAAAATGCTTTTATAAAAATACTCCCATAAAAATGCTTTATGATT
Source organism: Nelumbo lutea (assembly GCF_056320005.1). Lineage (NCBI taxonomy): Eukaryota > Viridiplantae > Streptophyta > Magnoliopsida > Proteales > Nelumbonaceae > Nelumbo > Nelumbo lutea. Next base: position 4,444,639 of record NC_142688.1, read on the forward strand.
TCGTTTAAAAGCATTATCGTAAAAATACTTTTATTAAAATGCTTTCGTAAAAGTATTTTTGTAAAACTGCTTTATAAAAATGTTTTCATAAAAATACTTTTATAAAAAGTGCTTTCATATAAATTCTAATACTTTTTTTTCGTAAAAATACTTTTCATATAATTACTTTTAATAAAAGTGTTTGATCAATTTCAAATGGGACAAAAGTCTTTGATGGATATCAAATGAACAAGAATTCGGCCTCATGATCAGTCCAATTAGATCGGCCCAATCAGTCCAAAATGATCGAATTATTAAAAAATTGATTTAGGTCCGGTTACATTGGCCCAATTGGTCTAAACTGGATTAGATCCAATCCAAACAATCGATTGACACCCGTCGTTCTGGTTATTTCTTTCCAATTCTAAACCCTTATTACCACAATCCAAACGGACCCTAATAAAATCTTACCATTCAATACCACCGATTTGATTTTAATTTTGTGAAAATGCTCATTTTGGAAGGAGGAGTATAAATATAAAATAATTATAACACTATACAAAATACAATCTATAAAATACAAAATTAATCCTTCCAAACTGAGCAATCTTGTTTTTGTATAAAAGAAATGAAATTCAAACGTCATTACAGAATCTTCACTGTGGGAACTGCTTTTCTTCTTTTGCCGAAACTGTGTAAGAACATAATTGGGTACATAGTTTGGGGAGTCGAAGAGAAGATAAAAATAAAGGAACAAAAGCATCATCAAGTCATCAAGTGGGAATTACAAACTTGTAAAAAAAAAAGTGGGAATTACATAAAAAAGAAAACGGAAAACGACACAACCCCATGCAGCCTCCCCAGCTCCACCTCACTCTGCAATGAACCTCTAATAAAAAACACGAGGTGTCATCACAAAGTTCCAACAACCAGCAAACAGCACCCTTCGTTTCCGAATTATTTACACAAAGACCCAAAGACGCCAACTCACCAAAAGCAAACTCATCAATCATCGTTACTCGTAAAAAAGAAGAGCAATCATACTCTCAACGGAGGCGTAAAAGTCGCCGGAGATTATCAGTCGCTCCGGCATCGATCCCACCGGCTTCGACATTGCAACTGTGCTTCGGCCTCAGAGAGAATTTTGGTATAGGCAAGCTACTCGGGGGAGGAGACAGAAGGAAAACAGAATCAGAAAACTTTTCTCCCTCACCTTCAATGACCATTGTAGCACTGGCAGCAGTTGATGATGACGAGGCTATAGGTTTCCAGGCCCTAGATACTTCCTTCGGAAGCTCCCTCGGCTCCGGTCCCAACCTATTAGTTGACGTGATCACCAAGCTCTCTGTTGCTACTGCCGTCGTCGTCGCTGGTCTTAAATCTTGTTTCGAGTTTTGTTTTTTGGGACTGATCGAAGGTTTGGGTTTCTTTGGTGTGAGATCTTGGTCTTTGGTTTTGTTGTTTCTTCTGCTAGTAGGATGACAGGAGCGGCCTCTGTCTCGTGATGGGAGAGGAGGATAGGTTTTGGAAAAGGGGAGAGGAAGGAGAGGTGGTTGCCGTTGTGAGTAATTGATAACCGAGAAGGGAAATGAAGAAGAGAGAGATGGTGGAGGCCCGAAGATGCTGAAAAGATGATTTGGAGAAGGAGCGACGTTTTCAGAAGGTCCGGAAATGAAGGTTTGGATGTTTCTTTTGGGGTTCCTCCGAACATGTTTGCGAGGAGAGATTGATTGATCGAAAGAAGGATGTAAAAGAACAGCCTCCATGACTGATTGTGTCGATTCAAGTTTTCAACTTGATCCTTTTGAAGATAATAGATTCTAGAAGGAACTGAGATCTATAGGAAATTTTCACTTCTAAAGTACAAAGCAGAAAGAGAAAAAAAGCGGCGATGATCTCAAATAATAAAAAAGATCAATAGCCTGTTAAAATTCGCTGTTCCAGCCAGAAATCCTTACAGATCTACAGCTAACTACGAACAAATCATGAAAAAAAAAAGACCGAGGAGCGATGAAATACTATACAGAAAGCAAGATCAAAAGGTTAAAAAAAAGGCTCAGCTGAAAGCCCTGGAGTTGCTAAATTTCATTCAAGGAACTTCACCGGCGATGAATACTCACCATAAGAATCTTCTTTTTAAGATTTTGAAGAAAAAGGAGACATCTATCGAGTAACTGGATCAAATCATCAAAACGCACTGCCTCGCTGAAACCAATTTTGTTTTCAACTTGAACTATATGGGAAAAAACTTATAAAAAAAACTAAGAAGAAACGAGGAAATCTTCTCTCATCGAGAGAAAAAACCTATACCTGATGATAAACATAAATTCGACCCGTAGATCGATAGATAAATAGATCCGTAATCGCTGAGACGAGAAGCAGATCTTTGAGCTTCTTTTAAAATGAATGTTCAAGGAACCCTAAACACATGGTCTGATAAATGGTATCCTTCTTGCTGCTTTACGCGAAATCTGTAATGTGTCGACATCCATTTTTATAGACGAACCGCCAACGGCTACTTTATTTTTAATTTTTATACACTTTTAAATTGTATTTTAATTTTTTTATTATGTTACTCCTAATTTGCCGACAACCCATTCGGTCGTCTACTGCAAACGCCAGGACCAGATACTGTAGGGCGGCAACCGCCGATTCGACATTGACCGTTGGATCTAGATATAAAGTATCCGTTGGAGGAATATAGACCGTCGATGTTTACATCGGGTTCCCCAAAGTTAGTCCAGTGGCGAAAGAGACAGGATATATCCCAGCCATACACGTTTTTGACTGGACGGCGCTGGTATTAATAACAGTTGTTATGGCCTCACGTGGTGGGCATGGTAAAAAAAAATGTTAACTTATTAATTTGGATTATTTTATTTTCAGGTACGGACCGTGGCACCGTGCGGTGGGGCAGCTGGGCCTGGCTTCTTGTTTGGCTCTCTGCTGATTGTAGATCTGTGATCCAGAGATCGCATCCCGCCCCTCATTCACGGTACTAGTGAAATGAGAAGTTCTCTACTTCTCTGGTAAACAGATATTTTTGCTGTTTAATGACAATGACGTAACCAGCAATGGCCAGATCAATTACCAAATAATCACCTCCTTAAAAATAAAAAGTAAAAAAATTCACATGCAGCATTTTTGGACCAATATTTTAAAAATCGACTCGGAGGCCGAACTGTTTTTGCCTTCGGGTTGCAGGTCACCGATTCGATCCGGTTCAGACCGTGTCACATGTATAGCATTAAATAATGTATAAATATGTTTAGATATGTTATATATTATTTTTTCTTTAATTTATGTTTTTTATTTTTTTATTTATAAAAAATATTAAAAATTGCATTTTGAGGCTAAAAGAGTTTTTTTTTTGCAAAAATAGCATGGTAAGGCTATGGGCGCATAGATCTCTAAAAGTTGTCCAAAATAAAATAAAATAAATAAATACCTCAATCATACATTAGAGTGTAAAGTTATGGCCTCTGAAAGTTTACATGTATTTAGTGTACAACTTGTGATCCAATCACCAGATTAATGGGTCAGTGGTTGAATTGGCCGGGTCAAACGGTTCTTGATCAAGTCAGCAATTGTTGACAGTCGAGTGGGACTTGACTGAACCAAACCTGGAATCCGGGCTGGGTGAGAATTAGAATAATTCAACTGGTTGAGTCAATGATTGGTTGCTTGAATGGTCAACGACAGTAAGGACAAGAGATATCATTTTAGGCTTTTTTTTGCAAGATAAAATCAATGTTTTAAAAAATGATATGGAACCAGAACTGGAACCACTTAAGCCGCCGGTTTTTGAGTTAGAGATTCGACCATTCAGTTCAAATAAACATCTTATTTTATTTAAAAAATAATTAAAATAAAAAAATCAAAACTATTATTTGAATCAATAAATCAACAATTTAACCACGTAGGTCAATGAATTATTGACTAAATCAATGGCTTTTGATTCAAAAACAGTTTTAGGGTAAAACAAAACAGATTGCCTGAATGATTTCCAGATAAACTAGTTTCACTGTTCGGTTCAGTCCGGCTTTCAAGACCTTAGATAAAATAACCAAATAAGCCATTTGTGTTAAACTCATCCGTAAGACTACAATTTGTATTCTCTCCTGCTTCGTATTGCAACATAAAATCATCTCTGACTTACAGGTTCAGTTTAGAAAGATCATAAATACACATTTGTATTTTGTAAACAAAATATAAAATACAAGGTTTTGTATTCTATATATTTAGTATCTATAATATTCTCAAATTGAACCAAAACGATAAAATATTGTTTCTTATATGAGAAATTCACTTATAGACATGTATAATGAATGGGTGGTGGGTAGACTTTGCAATACTTTGTTTGTTTGAAGGGATGTCTTGGGAAAGATATAATTTATTAGAATGTTCTGATTTATAGATATATTAAACGTAAGGATTAAAATATTGATATGATATGTTTATAATAAAAACTGGAAAATAAAAAAAGTTGGAAATTTTTGAATAATTCAGATTGAACATGATTTGGCAATGCATGCATTTTCTGTTTTCTAGTTAGATGAAACCTCAAATTGTGCCTGATGAAGCAATAGTAGTCAGCGGTCAACACTCTTACTCTTACATGGTGTTTGGAAGTATGGATGCTTTTTGGGACCGATTTTCAATAAAAAGTGCTTATGTTTCTAAGACCCGTTTTTCATAAAAAAACATTTTTGCCATATAGACAGTGAGCAATAATACTATGTTGTTTGGTAAGGTGATTTTCATCACCGCTTTTCATGTATGTGCCGACAAGTAAGCACCACATAGGATACACATCAGTCAATCGTTGGGAGAAACAGATGACTAATGGGGTCCTGATTTTCAAGGCATACTCGATTTTTTAATAATCAATTGAACTAAACAATGAGATATATGGGCATTTATTGAAACGCCTATATGGATCCGATGTGGCACCATTTTTATGAAAAATGGTCATGGTTCCAAACATCCCCTATTGGCTATGAGAAGCTTAAATTTACCATTGTTATTAGCAATGCATTGTTGGATATGTATTCCAACAATGGATTTGAGTTGTCTTGCCTATTAAAGACTGTAGCTCTTTATATCTTGTTTGCTTTGTAAAAATGGTATAGCCCACATTAAAGCTAAAAGAGGAAAACGTGTTGTTTGGTCTAGAAAAAGCAAAAATCTGACCGACTTTTCCTTTTTGTGATTATTTTAAAAGTGATGAAGGAAGATTTGGCCCGACCTCGTAAATATGCAATACGTGGCAAAGGCAACAGTTCGGCACAACAGCATGCCCAAGGCGCGAGCACCAAGGAGCCCGAACTCTCCCTTAGGCCCCGAGCCTCACACAAGGCAACGACCCAAATTGGCCTGCCCCACGACAGTTCAGGACACTCCCCTATCCGAACTCAAGACTTCACATCGCCCACCACTCCAGTATTTCGCCTCCAGGACGCCAAACTGAACAACCGTACCTCGCTTGACACCGAGATAGTTCATACCCAGGGGTGGCGCACCTGACTGACTTAGGATTTGACGCTTGACAGCCGCACTCAAATGTCCACCGGCCACCTGCTACTGCCATCTCCAATTGCAAAGACGGCTCCGACAAAGAGAGCAGTGGAGGTTCTATCACAGCAGAGGTGATGACACCCAAACTGGTAGGAGCGCAGAGATAGTCATACCCGACCTGACAGAAGCCTCGGAGTGAGTGTGTGAAGTGGTTATAAAAGGCTCCCTACCCCCCAAGAACAAGGTATGTGAACTTTGCGCCATCTGGTTTTATATTGCCTTTGAGAGAATACTAACTTGAGCTTCGGAGCAATCTCACCGGGTTCCCCCTAGAGTTCCCTCATCTTCTCCATTTTAGGCTCCCAGTTGCTCCAGTCGGAGACAAGGTCGTTGACAGCTAAGACCAGCCGGATTGCGCATCATCAATTGGCGCCATCTGTGGGAACGCTTCTAAAAGCCTCCCTTTAAAACTCTCATAACCTCCTCTTCTTCCAAAAAAATCCAACACCCATGGCTTCTTCCAGCAATGCCGAACGTGGCACAGAAACAAACACCACTGGGGAACAACTCCAAGTCCCCGTGGTGTGCATTGGACAGTTCACCATCCCCCTTCTGGTGGATGGGATCCCCAACTTGAATGCGCCACAAGCAGTGGCGCCCCTAAACCTTTCTACCCTGAACATCCCTCTTCCACTCCCTATCGAAACAACTTTTGTTGAACCAACTGCTGTCCCCATAAACCTGATCCAATGCATGCGGGCAATGCAAGTCCAAATGCAACAGTTCTAGTAGCATCAACTTCAGTAGCACCAAGTACTACACCATCTCTCTCAACATCACTATCAACAGCATTTCCCTCAACTACCCCTGAAACAGTCACTGCTTCCACCTCGGCACCCTGGTCCGAAGCCGGTTAAGGCCTCCTCTTAGGGTGAATGCCCTCACCGAGGAGAAGCCTCCCAACTCCAGAACCCCCCTAATAGACAGGCCTCATCCCTAGCCCGAAGGGAAAGGAAAATCACCCCCGCCTCGCAGCTACAGGCAGGTTGGGAACCTCGTCCGCAAAGTCGGCACCTCGGCGCTCCAAGCCTGAGTTCCCACTCATAGAGAACCAATTCAGCACCCTAGCAGCAAACTATCAACATTCCGGGCCCATTGAGCTCAGCAACACAGAGGCTAGCAGCGCCAATACCAGGCCAGCTCAACAACAAAGGCATCGGCGATCTCCGAACTTCCACCCGTGTCCTGCCCGAGCTCAGAGGTAAGGAAGAGACGAGCTCGGACGAAGTAAAAGCTGCCCCAATTCTCTCAGTTCCTTTCCCCCTCGCGTTAGAACTCCTGGCAGTCCCCATGCCCAGAGACTTCAAGCTCCCACCTTTGGACAAGTATGATGGGTTCTTTGACCCCAACGACCACGTCGATGCTTTCCAGTCCCAAATGCACCTCGCTAGGGCCAGTGAATCATGCATATGCGTGGCCTTCAGGACCACCTTCGGGGGGTAGCCCGCACCTGGTGTAGGAACCTAGCCCCCGGGTCAATAAGAAGCTGGACCTAGTTCATGCAGGTCTTCACCGCACACTACGTCACCAGCAAGCGGTGCCCCAGAACTGAGGAAAGCATCTTCGGAGTAGTCCAGAGGGAAGGAGAATCCATCCGGGGCTACATCAAGCGATTCAATGAAGCATGCTTGCAGATACCGCGATTAGACCCCACAGTACAGCTCACAGCGGCCAAGAGAGGAGTAACACACAAGGAGTTCAAATGGCACATGGTAGCCTGTCAGCCTGCGACCGTGGCAAAATTCTTCAAAATCGTGGACAAGTTCATGAGAACAGAGGAAGAAATCAACTAAAGAACCGAAGGCGGGGTCGAGAAAAGGAAAAGAGAAGGTGAGCCCTCCAACTCAGGCGACTGAAGAAACCCAACTCAGGAGGCGAAGCCAAGCCAGCCGTCCCGAGCTCCCTTAGCAATTTGGACGGATTACACGCCGTTAGATACAAGGCGGACCGAGATCTTGATGACGATCAAAGATGCCCCATACGTAAAGTGGCCACCTCGCCTAAAGAGTAATCCAAACGAGAGAAATAAAAATTTGCACTGTAGTTTTCATAGAGATCACGATCATAGTACCGAACAGTGTAATAATCTCCGGGACGAGATAGAGGGACTCATCCGTTGGGGATACTTGATAAATTTTGTACAGCATAATGATAAGAATAATAAGGCAGGTCGGCAAGGGGAGCATGGAAAGGATGCTCCCGAGTCCAGTAGCAAACTGGCCAAAGTGTTGCAGTGACAGCCTCCAGAAGAGAGGCCAGTTTGGGGAACCATCCATGCGATAGTGGGAGGTTCGATGGTAGCAGGGTGTACTTCGGCAGCAGCCCGGACGTCAGTTCGCGAGGCAGCCCGAAAAGAACAGAACCCTCCAAAGAGGCCGAAGACAGAAGAACTGATCTTCTTCATGGAAGATGATGCGCAAGGAGGAAAAAACCAACTTCATAAACAAGTTCGGCTTGTACTGCTACAAGGTCATGCCCTTTGGACTGAAGAATGCTGGGGTGACCTTCCAAAGACTTGTAAATAAGTTGTTTCGGCCCTTATATAGCACAAAAATAGAATGTTATGTAGACGACATGGTCGTCAAGACGCAGTTCTCACAGGAATTCATACAAGACTTAGATTCCGTCTTCCAAATTCTGCATCAATTTAGCATGAAACTGAACCCCAACAAATGTGTCTTCGGTGTCACCTCGGGTAAGTTCCTAGGGTACATTGTCAATCGGCGTGGTATTGAGGTCAACCCGGACAAGATAAAGGCCATCCTAGATATGAGACCACCCTAGAAAGTAAAAGAGATTCAGAGGCTAAATGGCCGCATAGCCGCTTCATGTCCAAATCGCCTGACCGCTGTCTGCCTTTCTTTAAGGCAATCAAAGGCAAAGGGTTCGAATGCACCCGAGACTGCCAGCTCGCATTCAACGAGCTAAAGAGCTACCTCGCTACTCTGCCAACCTTAGCCAAGCCCGAGGAGGGCGAGGTCTTAGAACTGTACCTCTCGGCAAGCGAAGAGGTGGTCAGTTTGGTACTAATAAAAGAAGTAGATCGGGTCCAACGACCCATCTATTATGTTAGTAAAATTTTGCAGGGAGCAGAGACGAGATACCCGCAGATAGAAAAGTTAGCATACACACTGGTAATTGCAGCTCGGAAACTCCACCCATATTTTCAAGCTCACACCGTCATCGTCTTGACTGACAAACCTTTGAGGCAAGTCTTACTCAAGCCCGAGGTTTCCGGTTGGATGACGAAGTGGGCCATCGAGCTCAGCAAGTATGACCCCCAGTATAAGCCACGAACTTCCATTAAAGCCCAAGCCTTAGCAGGTTTTGTCGCCGAGTGCACATGCAGCCTCGAAGCCCCTGGGCTGGTAGAGCACGAGATCCCTAGTTCGGGTGAACCCGGAGCTCCAAGCCAATAGAGTCTGAACCCCGTGAAGTAGCAGCCAATGTGACATCTCTCCTGGTTAGGCCAAGCACGAACTGGGATGAGGAGCGTTGGATCCTTCACGTAGATGGCTCCTCGAACCAGTAGGGCAGCAAGGCTGGGATAGTCCTATGCGGCCCGGGTGGCACGAAATTGGAATACGCACTACGCTTTGATTTCGCGCATCCAACAACGAGGCGGAGTATGAGGCACTGATAGTCGGGCTGAACCTAGCGCAAAAGGTAAGAGCAAAGCACATAGTTATCGATAGTGATTCCCAGCTCGTGGTCAACCAGGTTATGGGCCAATACGAAGCACGCGAGCTCTCTATGATCGCATGCTTGGTAAAAGTAAAGGAGGCTCTGCTCAACTTCTAGTCGCACTTCATCAGGCAAATCCCGAGGTCAGAGAAAACTGAGGCCGACGCCCTGTCCCGGTTAGCCAGCACGAGTCACAACACCATGAGAACCGTGTTCATAGAGGACTTACCTCGGCCTAGCATTCTCGATGGGGCAGAGGAGGTCGCCCCCGTTCTTGAAGCAGAGCCGAGCTGGATCGACCCACTCGCGAGCTTCTTGCTAGATGAAACCCTCCATGCGGACCGCAATGCAGCCAAGAGGGTGCAGCGCCAAGCAGCCAAATATGTCATAATAGACGAATGGTTGTACCGACGGTTCTACACACTCCCCTACCTGCGTTGCTTGCGACATGCCGAAGCCGAGCTCGTACTCCACGACACTCATGAAGGTCTATGCGGCGGACACCTGGGGGGCAGAGCCCTCGCCCAAAAGGTACTGCGACAAGGATACTACTGGCCAACGATGAAGGCAGAAGTTGTCGAGCTCATCAGAAAATGCGACAAGTGTTAGAAGCATGCCAATATCCACCATCAGTCTGCTGCCGACCTCAAATACCTCACCAGTCCATGGCTCTTTGCACAATAGGGGATTGACCTCCTGGGGCCATTCCCGCCAGCAACAGGTGGGAGAAAGTTCCTAGTGGTGGCAGTAGATTACTTAACAAAGCAGATAGAAGCTGAACCTCTGGCAATAGTTACAACCCGAAACATATAGAACTTTTTTTGGAAGAACATAGTATGTCACTTCGGGCTACCTCAGGTACTGATCTCCGACAACGGCAAGCAGTTCGATGATATCGAGTTCCAAGAATGGTGTCAAAATATGGGAATTCGTCAGAACTTCACATCGGTCGCACACCCGCAGGCAAACGGTTAGACAGAAGTAATGAACATAGCCATCCTCCGCAGACTGAAAGCACGACTAGACCGAGCTAAAGGGTTGTGGGCGGACGAGCTACCAAGTGTTCTGTGGGCTCACCGAACTACGAAAAAAACCGCCACGGGTGAGACCCCCTTTAACCTTACCTACGGTATTGAAGCGGTAATCCCAGCGAAAATCAAAATACCTACACTACGACTAGAAGCATATGGCGATCAGACAAACAGAGACGAGTTACGTACCAACCTCGACCGACTGGATGAGGTAAGAGACCTCGTGCACATCCGGATAGCGGCCTACCAGCAAAACGTAGCTCGGTACTGCAATGCCAGAGTAAAGAAGCGGAGCTTCCGCGTCGACGACTTGGTTCTCCGTGAGATCATGGTACCCGAACCCGACGTGGGCAAACTTGGACCAAATTGGGAAGGGCCCTACAGAGTAAAGACAGCGCTCAAGGGGGCATATAAGCTCGAAACCTTAGAGGGCAAACAAGTACCCCGAGCGTGGAACATCGTCAAATTAAGGCGATACTACCTATAGACCACCAAGCGAAGTGAACAAAATCACTACCAGAATCCAAGGGCTAGGATGCCGAGCTAACGAAGGAACCTCGGCATAGGCAAGCAAAGAGAAGTGTCAGCCAAAGGCTCAGGCAAAGCAGAGACTATTAAAATAGGTCGTGCGAGTGTAGTAATCCGAGCAAGAAACAGATCGGGCATATGATTTGTTCAGAAAATACGGTCAGTTCGGGAGAAAGAACAACCAACACTTAACCAAAAGAAAAGTCAATCCATTTCAAAATAAGGGAGTGTACATTTCAAAAAAAAAAAAATTACATGTCACAGGCTCAGAGCTACTTCTTCATTATCAAAAGCCACTTCAATAATACCCGAAGGTCTTGCCTCGCCCTCGGAATCTGGCTCACCATCAGCAGTGTTGGCCATCTCTTGAGTTATGCACTAGGTGGATATGGCACTGATGTCGAGCTCGGGGTACGTGTTCTGGATCATCCACCGGCTCAGTTTAAAACCCCTTCTGTACGAGTCGATCATCAGGTCATCAAATCGCGGTGAGGCGATGTATTCATCGAAGGCCTTCTTCTTGGCATCTTCGGTGTCTTGAGAAAAGGTCTGCGTCCTCTCCCTAATATCCTCCTGAAGGTATTCAACCCGATGCTGTAGATCCAGCCTCAAGTCTGCCATGTACTTCACAACAACCCCCATGGCCTCAGCATCTCTCTGAGACCTTGCCTACCTAGCCATAGCAGCACGAGCAGCCACCTCAACAGCTTGCGCCTGCCTCGAGTTCCTCTCCACCTAGGCCGCTATGGCATGGATAGAAGAGTTCACCTACCAAAAGGAAAGAACAAGTGATTAAGAGAACAACAACAAGAGGGATAAAAGCAAAGAAGCCCGACAAGAAATCTGACTCACCACCATAGCATGAGTGGCAGCACGACAGGCGACCTAGTTCAAAGGAAGACCGGTCCACGTCGCGACCTCCTCAGGGAAGGTGGCCTCCCTACTCTTCTAAAGAGCATAGTTCAGTGACAACACACTCCTGAATTCCCCTTGGGCTCCCGAGCTTGACAACCCAGCTCGCGTATAAGCGGACCCAGAGTAAGCGGGAGCACTAGAGTAGGCTGGAGCCCCCATGTAAGTAGTCTCGGCATAAGGGGCCTCTGCCGCTTCTTGCATTGGAGGAGTCACCTCGGGCTCCCTAGGCGAATCCTCTGACGTGTAGTATGGTACCTCGGGCTCCTCTTCATGGCTTGGAACAGGTGCCCACCACGAGTCCTTTCTGAGTCCATCACACCTGTAAAAGAAAAGAGTTCAGCATCAGAAAAAATAAAAGAACAAAGCAAAACAAGAAACCTCTAAGCAAGGAACCTTCCCGAACTCAGACCTATCGCAATGAGCTTGGCCTCTATCAGATACTGATGGCATTTTAGCCCAAGCTGTGCCCATTGCCGGAGGCCCTTCACCATCTCTTTATCAAGCGTAACACCGGAGTCAAAGGCGGCCATCCCCACCCGGTCTGAAATGGCCACCCTAGTACACTTCGCACCCCGAAGTAGTCCCGCTTCCACGCCGGGACCTTGTTGGGAAGTTCATGTAAGAGCATAAAACCTAGGCGAGGAGACAAGTAATATGCCTGCCTATGCTCGAGAAGGGGACCCGCTTGCTTCTAAAGCATTAAAATAGAAGAGAATATCTCCAAGTCTAAAGAAAAGCCCTGTTTGCAAAATAGGGAGATTTTCGCCACCAAGTTACGAATGGAGTTCGAGTGAATCTGGCCGACAGTAATGCCAAAGTGGTTCATGACCTCGACAAGAAGGGGGTGGAAAGGCAGTCGCAGCCCCGCAATGAGCTGCTCCCGGAATATCACGATCTCTTCAGGACCGTGTTCCCAAGGAAAGCTACCCGAAGGTATGAAGTAGGCATACTCCCCAGGCAAGTTGTAATAGGTAATAATGGATTGGAGCTCCTCAGGCGTCATGGTCGAGGGGCCAAACTTGTCTAACATCTGACCATGATGAGAGGTGGACGCCAAACTGCCCGAGGCGGCTTGGCCTATGGGCTCAAACTCTTCCTCAAATTCTACCTCAGGTTTGCTAAGGCCATCGGGGGATGCAACTTGGTTCGTAGAACCTGCATTAGACCCACTCGAAGAACCGTTTGAGCTATCCGAGCCAGACATTGAGGAGAAAAAATGGATTCCAGGAAAGTACTCACCCAAAAAAAGGCTTGAACAGACTACGGGAACTGGAACACAAGTAAAAAACCTTGAATGCGAACTAAAAGCCTGGACGCGAGCTCAAGAAGCAAAGCACTGAAGTGACAAAGCGACTGGGGTCCCCCACTATTTATACCCACAGTGACCGAGAACCAACAACGCAGATCAAAGCCAATCCAATGGCCCACAGTCGCGCTGACCACACGTCCCCTGAGATCGAGACGTGATTGGCGTACGTCTTTCTGACATTGACAGAATGCCAGCGCACGTCTCCTCGCATTAAAAATGGCAGCGGCATGTTTTTTCAAATTCGAAAAGACCCGCTGTCATGTCTCCCAGTGGCGCACTTTTTTGAAATTTGACATAAGCGTGCGCCGCCACATCTGTTAGCATTTGTAGGTAGGTCAATGCGTTTTCTGTCTTTTGGGCACTCGAGAAACCCAAAGAACCCTAACAACGCACCTCGCGCTATCGAAATTCGAAGTACGGGACAAATCCACTGCCACCTCGCGAACTCCCCACGCCAGGGCAAGACCTTTAGCACGAGAAGTGGGGAGAAATTGATGAAGGAAGATTTGGCCCGACCTCGTAATTACGCAACACGTGGCAAAGGCAACAGCTCGGCACAACAACGCGTCCAAGGCACGAGCACCAAAGGGAGGAACCAGCGGTCCGAACTCCCTACTAGGAGCCCGAACTCCCTACAAGGAGCCCGAACTCTCCCTTAGGCCCCGAGCCTCACACTAGGCAACAACCCGAACTAGCCTGCCCCACGACAGTTCGGGACACTCCCCTATCCGAACTCAAGACTTCACCTCGCCCACCACTCTAGCACTTCGCCTCTAGGATGCCAAACTAAACAACTGTACCTCGCTTGACACCGAGATAGTCCGTACCCAGGGGCGACGCAACTGACTGACCTGGGATCTAACGCTTGACAGCCGCACTCAAATGGCCACCGCCACCTGCTACCGCCATCTCCAGTTGTAGAGATGGCTCCGACAAAGAGAGCAGTGGCGGTTCAGTCCCAACAGAGGTGATGACACCCAAACTGGCAGGAGGGCAAAGATAGTCATACCCGACCTGACAGAAGCCTCAGAGTGAGTGCGCGAAGTGGTTATAAAAGGCTCCCTACCCCCCAAGAACAAGGTTTGTGAACTTTGCGCCATCTGGTTTTATCTTGCCTTTGAGAGAATACTAACTTGAGCTTCGGAGCAATCTCACCGGGTTCCCCCGGGAGTTCCCTCATCTTCTCCGTTTCAGGCTCCCTGTTGCTCTAGTCGGAGGCAAGGTCGTTGACAGCTAAGACCAGCCGGATTGCGCATGATAAAATTTGACCCTTTTTCTTTTCAATAGTCAATATAATCTTTTATATAAATAAAACTCTAATATTTTGAGGATAAAAAATTATTTACCTCCCAAAATTTGAAAATAGTAGAATAAATATATTTCCTTTATTTTATTACATATTATGCATTACAGGTGCCAAGTGATCATCTCAAATATGGAGCCATTCAATATTACAAGTAGGGGTGGATTCGGAGCTCGACTTGCCAAGGCAGTACGAGGCTCGAGCTTGAGGTTGAACTTGGTTCGAGCTCAATTCAGCTTGAATCAAAAGCTCGTAAGTTCAAGCTAGGCTCGACATGAGAAAAATATTTTATAAATATATATATATATATATTATTTTTTATTTGAAATTTATAAAATCAAGAATTATAATAATTAGTTATTATTATATATGAAAATAAAAATATTATATATATAATATTTTTTTTATTATTATTTAGCTATTCCAGCTCGGCTCGTGAGCCTGACGAGCCGAGCTCGAATAGCTTGTGAAAGCTCAGCTCGTGGCCACCCCTAATTACAAATTTATTATATATATTTAAAGGAATGTATTTGGGCAACAATCCCCTCCCTTCAAACATGTGGCATCTTAAAATTTAATTAAACAGCACCCGAGTCCCTATAAGTGGGCTTATCCACTCCTAAAAAATTCTCAAAATGGTTACTTTAAGCCACAAATAAATTTGAATTTTAATCTTAATTAAGAGTCCTACGGTTCAAAAACTGATTGTGCATTAAAGTTATGTAAATTACCAGAATTTATTGTAATTAGATAATCTTTTATAACAACAACATTCATTAATTAAATACTGAATATTAATAAAAATATAAGAAAATAATCATCACCATTACTCATTAAAAATAATATTAATCTTTAATTAAATAATTAAGTAAATATTACATTTGTCTCAGCTCTAGGAAAACTTGGTTTTGACCACAGGTCCATTTAGAATATGGAAAGACATGCATAAGAGCGTTGACACTTTTACCAATAAAAAAAAACTAAAAACTATGGTTTTTAAAATTGTATCAGACAGGGAACTATTTTGGGTCCGGTTTCTGGGTTTAACTGCCCGATCATCCAATCTGAATGGATAGCCTATTCTGATAAAAAAAAAAAAAAGTTAAAATCCATTGTTTAGGTTGATAATTCAGTGTTTCAACGCTTGGGTCAGCAGTTTGCTGACAAAATCAACAGTTTTTGGCCAAAAGACAATTTTAAGATAAAGGAAACCGATCATATAACCGATTCCTGATTTTTGGGTCTGTTTGAAAACATTAATAAAACCTCTAATGAATTTTAATGAAACCCACAATTGTCATCATAGCATTTGATTGTTTAAATTTTTTTCTGGTATCATGTCTTCCTATCATATTTCAAATTTTCAACCCAAATAAATAATTAACACAAATAAAAAGGGTCCAAATGAAGATGGGAAGGGGGTCAGTTGCCGAAACTTGTATCATATTTCTCTACGGCCGGAATAAACAACAGTTAATAAAACACACACACAAAACAACAAAAAAAAAAAAAAAAAAAAAGAAATCTTGAGCAATGATTTCCTTGCAAGTTGGCACAAATTTTAACAAGCCAGAGGTAAGGGCAAAACCTCCACGAAATGCACCTATATTCCGGGCATTAATTAAGGAAGTCATACTTACCAAAAAAAGCAAAAAAAGCAAAAGAAAATCAAATAAAAAAAAAAGTAGGTTGCAGCTTATCAAATACTTAGCTATTCTCCGCTGATCAAATTAAAAAGCAATGTTCAAGTTCCAATTTTCAACACCTTAAAACAGACACCTACCCACGTCTGCACTCACAAATTAGTCAAAATGCAACCTTACTATTATATATAACCACCTTAATTCGATTTACAAAATATATTATATCAGCATCAAGCGAAGGAATGCATTGTCACTGATAATATATAGTTTCTGGTTTTGGTGCAATCTGTAATATGTCAGTTGTTCATTGCTATATACAGTTTTTTCTACTACGTACATTATTCCCAATCTAAATAATTAAGTGTAGCATTATGTCATCAATTACCTAACTCGGATGGTTGATGCCTCTCATAGTAACATGGATGGTCTGTCTGTAGTACGCTATCTTAAATTAAAGATAGAATAGGTGACATAATTAAGGATATTTTATTATTCCAATTTCCATGTTTTGGCCACCGGTGAAGATCAATCAATGGCAATGGCCCTTAATCAGAGTGCAACTTGGGTCAGGTTGGATTTGATTTGAAATTTGTTAAATTTTTAAATGATTTAAAGTTTAAACCCTAATTCGAGTTGAATACTATCAAGTCAAGTAATCTTAATCAGGGTGCACGTTAATTGGGTCAGGTTGGGTTTGGCTTGAAATTTGTTAAAATTTTTAAATGGTTTAAAGTTCAAACCCTAACTCGAGTTGAAATGTTGAATACAGTTAAAATTCATCAAAGTTAGGTAACCTTAATTAGGGTGCAACTTGGGAGAGGTTGGATTTGGTTTGAAATTTGTTAATTTTTTTTTAAATGGTTTGAAATTCAAACCCTAACTTGAGTTAAAATTCAAGTCAGATAACATAACTTGTAATCAGGGGTGCAACTCTACTTGGCCTGAATAAGTATTTTACACTGCTTTGTGTTCAAGCTTTTGGATTGGATTCATTCAAATTTTGGTAAAAGCCTAACTTGGACCTGCCCAAGTTGCACTCTTACTTGCAACCCTACTCTTAATCCACAAATACTGGGTTATTTGGTGAAAAACTCGGATCGCATATATAGGAGGAGAATAACGAAGAGGGAGTATAGATCATTTATCTTGTGGTTATAAAAAATTAGCAAAATTTGGAAACTGCTCTTCTTGAACCCATAGTTGATCCACCCAGTTGGACCGGTGACCCAGCCACAATTCTGATTTGGATCAAGCATTCAACCCGGCCACCATATAAAAAAAATTTGGCTTGGGCAATGACCCTAGGACCTAGGTAATTAAATTATTGATTCATTCGACCTATTAATTGGTTCACTAGTTTTTTTTTATATTTATTTATTTTTTTCAAAACTTTAATTGTGCATAGTATAATGTGGACCATGTGGTTGACCTGTTGATATGGTTGAACCGGTTACCCACCCACCTGGTAATTAAAACAGTTCAGCAGCCTCTAGGGTACAATAAAAAATTGGATACCTGTACCAACACAGTGAAAACTTGAAATTTTTTGGACAAATTTGATTTGTGCAGGTATCTTCCCAAAATAACCCACTTAATTATCCATCTCTACCTTAATTTAATACAAATTGAATGAAAACTATGTTGAAAACTTGAAATCATTGTGTCATTTGCCACGTATGAGTATGATAATTTTGATAGGTGGAGAGTCATATATATAATATATCTCATGTTATGCCGACCACAAAAAACAAAAAAAAAAAGAAAAAAGGAAAAAAATCTGCAATTTGGAAATTTTATACAACTGTTTGAATATTGGAATATATAGGGTAGATCGGGAAGGATGAATTCTTTACAATAAAGAAGTAATAAAAAAAGGGTGCTGTTTGACCAATCTTTTTGGGAAGTTCTACACAGATGGCCGACGAGGCTGGTTTATCAGTTGGTATATTAATTGGTTTGTTCCAGTAGAGACAGGGATTCGAATCCCATTACCATTAACTTTTAGCATGGGGGTGATAAGTGTGATAGGCGTTTCACCAAATACTAAAAAAACCATTTGACATATTAAACTTTTGGGGCCTTGTCGTAAAAGATCAAATTTGATAAGTATCTTTGTCTAGTATGGTCTATCGAGCTGTAAATTGAAATACATTAATTTAGGCAATTTTTTTTGACCTCCATTCACTTGGATGGTCGGATTTTTTGGCCAAGGAATCGTTCAGGCAATCGGTTCTGTTTTACTTTAAATTTAGAATCTGGTTAAAAATCGTTGGAAAAGTCAACAAATTGTTGACTCAGGCAGTTGACCCGTCATTCTGTTTAACGGTTTTTTATCATTTTTTATTTTTAATTTTTAATTTTTCTATTAAAGCGGCCGTTCATTCGAATCGGATGATTGGACCATTGACCCAAAAACCGATGGTTAAAACAATTCCGTTTCTGAATCAATTTTTTAAAACGTTGCATTTAGGTGTAGGAAGTCAGAAATTTGAAACTTCCTGATTTTTGGTTGCTTTGAATTTCTGCAAGTTTTATGGGGCATAGGTCTTTCCCGCTTCCTGGTTTTCATTAACAAATGGAAAATGACCAAATTTTGGTCTTCCAAACATAAAAAAAAAAAAAGAAAAATCCAAAAACCTATAATAACGAAAGATATTAAACGTCCTAAAAAAGCAATTAAGAGTTCCTCTACCATCTTTTTTTAATATGAGGCTTGAGTTATTGTTAAAAGGTTTTAGCTTTTCCTTTTTTCTTTTTTTCTAGTATCTTTTGAGTGAAGGATGCCATGGGCTGAATGTGTAGGTGGTAGGGGCAAAGACTTTTTGGATCTGTGAACCAATTTTAGTTATTTCTTTGATCCAATTCAAAACTCATAAAGTTGAATATTCCGATGGGCATTCAGTATTCCATGTTTGGGATGATCCAATTCAAAACTCATAAAGAGAACCTGCTTTTTCTTTTTCTTCCATATGCTTTCGTATATCTACGTGTGCTTCAGCGTTTGTGGTGCGACTGCAGCGTGGGTCACCGACTTCGGATTTTCGATTAATTACGTTGACATCTTTTTTTAGAATATATATATATATCCAAGCAATAGCAATACTCTTCAAAAAGTTAGCTTTTGCGGTTTTGCTTGCTCATGTACATGCGTACGTACTACGTGTACCAAACTGAAATCCACTTTAATGTCTTCTTTGGTTAATTAATCAATTAAAGAACAAAGAAGTCGACGTTCCAAATTATTGACCATTTAGATATTCAGGTCTCCGTTCATGGTGCCTATTTCAATTTTCCATGGGTTCTACTGCTTAAACATTGAAATTGGAAAAAAGTTGTGAAAAAGTCTTCCAAGGCTTTTTTTTTTCGTCTTTCAACGCTTATGATGTATTTGGCTTGAAGAAAATTAAGCGAAAGTACTCTAAATAATTCTGTGAAAATTCTTAAGAACTTTCCCTTTCAACATCTTGTTTCTCGTTTTACTTTTTTACCAAACCAAATATAACCTCTAGAGTTCACCACATTCTCACTTTCAATAATTTCTCGTAACCAGATGCAACCCTGGGTTTTATATCAGTGATTTTGCGTTGCATATGATTTAGTAAGAATTTAGAAAAAAAAGAGTTCAACTACCATGCATTTTAAATATTTACAACATGTTAAGTCAAATTTTTAATCAATTTCTTTTCATCGATTCATATTATATATTAAAATGCATACAAATTTTGTAAAAAAAGTATTAATATTAATAAAGATGGTGAGAAGTATGATAATGAAAGCAGCAACAATTAGCTACCTATATTCCCCATTTCTTCCCTACAACTTGTACAGATTTATTTTCTTAAATAACTAACAGTGGCAGTTATATTAATAGTTTTACGTAGTTTTTCTAAATGAATTTGCAGCTAGTCTTGTTGTTGCAAGGAAATAGGCACCGGTATCATACTCACACAGTTGGTACAGTCACTTAAAGCTTTGCATTGGGAATATCTCTTCATAAAAAAAAAAAAAAAAAAAAAATTACAAGTATCGAGATATTCTCAATACATGGCTGTAAAAGTGTAAAAACAGTTTTGTGAGTACTGGAGCCGATTTTTTTGGTGAGGATCTTTTGAATGACCAATAATCTTATCTATATGAACCAAGGGCTGGCTTACTGGTGTATCAGCTGCTTTGTTTCAGTATTGATACGTAGAATCAAATTCTCAACCGGCACTTAAAAAAAAGAGTTAAAGGGAAATTATTAATATAACATCGAACACCAAAAAATATAATAATAATATTGTATCTATTTGATATAGATTCCATTTATTAAATAAACGTTTGTATTTAATTTATCTTCAAAACCGACAAAAATAAAGATGAAGATGATGCTAATTTGTAAGGCAAATACCTATCACAAAACGCTACGGAACAAGCATACGCCTCAACTATAGCAATTAATTAGCACCCATCCCAACATTCATATTTGCCTCATCGAGTTACGACTTACGAGGCCACTTGGGATGGACTAAGTGAAAAAACTCGTCTAATGGGCATAGACCAAGCCAGAAATGGAGTGTTACTTCACCCATCCAAAATCAGGCTGCGGTGGCAATGCCATCGCCACCGCCACTGTAGACCCAAAGCTAGCATGGCGCAATACCCGCATGGATTAAATAAAAAACACTTTCAGATGCTTTGATATTTGTTTACTTGTTTGTTGTTGATTTGTAATGTTACATGTTTATCGTATACTGTATTGTAATATATTTCAGTGTCGGTGTATGAGTTTACAAAATAGCTACCACTTGGCCTTGTATGTGGAGTGGAGCCAAGTGACTCACGCTACATAAATTATTGATGTGAACTCTGCTTAAAAATACCAAATAGCTAAATGGAACGAAAAAAATATTCTACTCAAGTCTAGTTTTTCCTCCTCTTCATTTTATTTTAACAATGAGATTTCCATATGTATGGTAATTTATTCACTCTCCATGGTTGAACGATGTAAATCATTAGTCTAGCTAGTTTTTACGTATTTTAGGGTGATCTCCTGGTCTAATAGAAGAGGCACATCAACATTAAAAAGGGGAAACTGATGGAACCAAGCAACTTAATATTCATAGTGTCGGTATTTTGTATTGCATCATTCTTAATACAGTTGGACATGTACCACAATACAATTTTTGGATATATAAATATGGTGGAAAAATATATATGAGATTATGCGTAACTTTGGATACGTATGGGAAACAATTCGAAAAACTTATGTTCATTTGCTTGATTTACGCCCCTTAGTCACATCTGAACAAATCATAACTGTTGATGTTTCAACGGTCAGGTTTGCACCAACAATCAAAGTGCAGGCAAAGTGTGCTTCTAAAGTATCTCATTCCGTTAGACACACGTGCACATGCGTTGCATAATAATTCATATTTTTCTCTTATATTTCTAAGGAGTGTAAATAAGCTATAATTTAAAAACTCAAAACAATTTTAATAAATTTCTAATATGGAACAAGTTGAAAATTAATTTTAATAAGAAAAAAAAATATTTTCTAAAATATGTATACATGTATGTTTTTCATGTAATTGATTAATCTAACCCCATTAGATTTAATCCAATGAAATTAAAATCCAACAATCCCGTGCTATGATGTCATACCTAACATTTCCTTGTTCCAAAAAGTCATTTTGATAACAAGGGGCTTGCCAAAAAGAATACCTTCTCTCAAAGTTAGCTGCAGGAGAAGAAGGCCGTAAGGCCGTCTTCATTGTCGACAAATTAGGATCTTCTCTTCTCCTTTATTATCTGTCAACACACCATAGCATTTGGATTTAAAGCAATATTTTCAAAATATAAGCATTAATTCATACAGATAAATGTAGAGCCTCTTCTTTTCTATGATCTTGATCTTTACGTTTATTAATCCACCAACTAAACCGGCAGTCAAAGGAAGGAAATAAATCAAAAGTATCTGTCCTAATGTTAAGAATTACTAGCAAACCGGGTTACATGCTCACAGTTTATTAAGACACGAGAGATTGATTCTACTTACTGGTTGCATAGAGGGCACTGTGGTTTTTAAAATCGAACCGGTCAGGGGTTCGGTTACTGGTTTGAACGGTCCGACTGTTCAATTCAAATGTGGGTCCATTCTGACAAAAAAATTAAAAATGATCAAAACCGTTTGAACGATTAATCAGCCGATTCAGGTTTTGGGGAAGACAGAACCGATCAAGTAACCGGTTCCCGGTTTTTTCAGTCCAACCATCCGGTCCAGTCTGATTTTGAAAACAATGAAGGGCACACATCACATTCCCCAATCCCTTTTTTCTTTAAATTTTCCTTGACTGTGCTACTGCATCTCAGTAGCATTTCCAAAGGAAATTTTAATTTTTGGATCAATATTAATTGCCCACAGAGACTTCTAGTGATGTTTCTTCATGGCTAGAGCTCCCCCCTCTTGTAATTCTTTGCAACTCTAAATTTTTAATGCTTAGAGATTTTGCTGCAAAATAAGAAATTTAAATGAATTGGCAATCACTAGAGGCTAAAGGGATATTTAGGATATTTTCTACAAATACCTCACTAAAAGTATTCCTACTAGCCTCCTCATTCAAGCCTTGACCCAAAGCAACTATTAAATCTTTCACTTCGTTTAAATTAACATTCTAAAGACTTAGACCCAACGTTTTAAAAAGGGAGAAGTATAAATCAACCCAGCTCAGAATTTACTAGGCCCAAAGTACAGGGGAATGCATATTGACCGTTCACAGGCAAGATGTGGTTTATAGGGGGGGACAGGGCTAGTTGGGGGGGGGGGGGAGGTGGAATTCAGAATTTTGCATCGTGTGTCTTCGTACTTTTCCCATTTAAAAAACATCTTGGAAACAGAATCGTTCTAGTCACCGGTTTCTGATTCAATGGTCCGACTGTCCGGTTCGAATGGATGACTCATTCTAACAGCAAAATTTTAAAAATAAAAAAATAAAAAATGGTTAAAAATCATTGAACGGGTCGATAGGTCGATGGTTCGACTATCCGGATCAATGGTTTTTTACTAGATTCTGAATTTTAGGTAAAACAGAACCGATTGCCTAGATGGTTCCCGGGCCAAACGGTCTGACCATCCAAGTCAATGGCGGTTCAAAAATATTACTTGGACCCCAAATTTTGAATTATGGAGTCAAGGTTTTGAAAATCGAACTGGGCACAAAACGGTTTTGGCCATTGGTTCCCAAGTCAAATGATTTGATTGTCTGGTTCCAACAGATATCCCATTTTGACTTAAAAATTTAAATAAAATAAAAAGCGACAAAAAATCACTATTCGGACTGATGGTTTGATCGCTTGGATCAGTAGGTCACTAATCAAATTAACGTTTGTTAAATTAAAAATAATTTTAGGGTGAAATGGAATCAGTTACCTAACTAGTTACTGCGTCAATTACTACGACCGTCCCATCCGATTTGGCATTTCGCCCTTGTTGACTACCCAACAAGTACCACATTTGATGATTTCCCTGGCTGATATGAAACTCTTCCCGTTCAGGTATCTAGCATTTATAATTTTAGCGTATAAGCTTTCATCATTTATGCAGAGAATCCAAGCTAGTTTGGCTACAAAAGTAACTCAATGCTTAAAAAAAACAAAAAAAAATTTCCTACAGCTCCACCAGAAATTCCTTTGGAGTTTATAACATGTCACATACAGTTTAAGCAACATTATAATGGATTTAATTAAATATTGGGACTTGCATATATATATATATATATATATATATATTAAATATTTATATTATCATATACATTTAATTTACAATATATTTAATTATTTAATTACAATATATATGTATGATATTGGCCCGAATACACATGCAAAAAGCATGTACAAATGGAAGTGCATGAGATCAATAATCCTATGCATTGTCTCATGCGTGTAAATACCAATTCTTGTAATACAAGGAGAAAAGTGCAATTAAGGAATCAGAACTCATGGAACTTTGGTTATTAAGTTGGATAGAGAAAGAACAGAGAATACGACTACACGTAAAGCCCACTGACCATGTCATGGAGTGCATATTTGATTTCAAACTCCTGTTTTGAGGGAAATTGACTAACCAATTCAACTAATATTAGGTCATTTGCTATTTTACATAATGTTGAGGTCCATCTCATTCATGTTTCTTCAAATCATTGCTCATAAATCATAATAGACCTTCCGCTAGTTCCAGCTATTCCTTATCAAATCAAGGGGAGACTTGCGTTTTTATTTTTAAAGAAGCCCATATCATTTGAGTCCCCACTATAATCGGGTTGTGGTGGGGCCTACACTGACCCAACCCATTTATAGGTCCGCCTGGCGCCTACCTGGCCACCTCCGTGATAAACCCTAACGCCTACGCTATACCAACAAGAAACAATTTTCATGGTGCTCTCATAAAAATGGTTTGCACACCGTTTTCAGCTGTGTATATAAAATATCTCAGTGCTCGTATGTTTTTATTCATGTGAGGATGTTCTCCTTGCACATGAAGTGTCGTGAGGACGAAATCTGGATTCGTTCAAAAGAATCCAAATTTATCATCGAAATGATCAAAAGTTTATCAAGCCAAACAATTCGGAACTCTTACCCACAAACTCTAATCACATCCCTGTCCACACAATACTACAGCCGAGTTATTAGTGACTAGGGCTGCGAGTGGGGATGGGTTGAGGCCAATCCTTGCCCAACCCTAAATTCTAAACCCCAACTCTAACTCTAACCCAACCCGATCAATCCAATTTAACACTAATCAAACTCAATCAAACCCGAAGTCAATTTCGAATTGGGTTGGGCCCAACCCAACCTTCTTCTCATCCCTTAAACCTCATAGAATTTATCGATTTTAGATCTTAACTTAACTTTCACTACATATATTAATCATATGCTTCATTAGTATTTATTTGTTGATGTTTTTTTATTTTTGTATTTGGAAGGAGTACAAATACAAATTTGTAGAGTGCAAAACCTTATATTTTGTATTATTTTGTATGTATTTGTACTGTACATATTTGCATTTGTACTTTTTCCGGACTGAGCCTTTGGTACAAATTTCAGAAAAATAAGTGTTAGAAATGACTATAGTTTATTATGAGTTATTACTTACAATAAATCTTTCTTGGGTGGCAAACAACAAAGAGGAGATGAAGAATGAAATTTTCAAAAAACATAAAATAATGTTATTAAGGTTTTAGTCTTTCTCATTAGAACTAAGTGAAGTAATTATCTTAAAAGAAATACATGATACTATTTGGTGGGGGCTATACAAATATCATGCATTTAAACAAATCAATGTATGTTATATATTACATATAACATATATTTATTTATATATGACATGTACTATAGAAGCTAAGGGGTCAACCCTAACCCAATCAGAAATAAAGTTGGGTTCATGAATTTTAACCCTAACCCTAACCCTAACCCTAACCTGAATATCAACCTGACCCAACCCAACCTAACTTTTTTCGGGTTGGGTTTGGGCCAACCCGGCTCAAGTTGCAGCCTTATTACAACCTTGAATAGCTTGAGAATCAAATGCCCCAACACAAAGTAATCAAGTCATGAGAAGATTCGGCATCCCTTATTTGACAAAGCCAAAGGAAACACAAAACAGTTCAGTTACATGGCATCTTCCCATCTCTCATACACTTAGGGGTGCAAGTCGGGTGGGTTGCGCTGGATTTATGGTCAGTCCAGGCCAACCCTAAAGTTTGGGCTTAAGGCCCAAGCCCGGATTGAACCTATGGTCAAGCCTGATCTTCCTAACCCATTTAACGAATTAGGGTTGGATAATGAACCCATTCTAAAATTATACATGTATGTATGTATTTATGCAAATATGTATGCATATAGGTATATATACACACACACAAATATGTATGCAAAAATTTACATATATATACATATGTATGTATGAATGTATATAGTTGGGCCGGGCTTGGGCAGTTTAGGTTAAGCTTGAGCCAGCCCACAAAATAAAAAAGCCCAAATTCTTAGTTGGGAAGACCAAAAATCCAAACCTAGCTTGTATATGGTTTGGGCTCATGTTAGGCCCACCCAAGTTGCACCCCTACATACATGCTGACAAGATAACGGATAAAATGGGTTTTTAAAATATAAATGCATATGAAGTCCCAAGCAGAGTATAAATGGCCAATTAATAAAAAATTAATATGTGTCATATTTTTTAAGGTGCATGGTTACTTGTTATGAAACTTTAGGGCGTAAGATAATTTCAGTGATACTTTAAGAAATGGGTAAATTGATTAAATTTCCATGAATTTTGATAATTGCAACCACTTCCCCAAGTTGACCTTTTTTTTTGTTAGAATTGGACCTTGGCCCGAACTGTTCTATGTCGGGTTTGGACAAACTTTAAGACCGTGGGCTTGGGCTTGAGCTTTGAACATCTAGCCTGACTATTTTTTAGGTTGGACTTGGGCTTTCCCAACCTGAGCCTAAACCCAATTTGATAATAGTATAAGCATAATAAAAAATATAATATATTATATAATATTATGTAATAATAATAATATTAGTAGCCAAAATTGTATTATATAATATATAGTATATAATATTTTATTAATAATAGATAATATATTATAAAAATCCTGTCTAGATTAGGCTTCAAACTCGGGTTCGAGCCTGGTCATTTTCTGTTTATAAAGAAGCAAACCTGCCCCAAACCTAGCCCATGAACAAATCTAATGAGGGTGGATTTGGCCCTCCACTGACATGGTGACACATGGCACCTCGGAACAACTAGGTGACACCCGGAACCACTTAGGCAACAACTTGCCTTAGCCAAGTTGGTGGTGTCCCACCTGGTGGCCTGGCCCAGGCGCGACCTGGCGGCCTGGCACAAGCGCTGACTTGGCGGCCTATGAGACATGATCACTGACGAATTCGACATGCATATCCTAACACTCCCACAATTCTTGGAAGTTGACCCATGTGCCGAACGATTCGAAGGGTGGTCTACATGCATGGCGATTACCTCCGGAAATCTCGGATCACTTAGACGACCTCGCGGAAATCTCAGATGCGGTGCGTGAAGCCCACACCAAACAATGCCTATATAAAGGCACCAACCCCAATGGCATTGGGGGGGGGCAAGTAATCATATTCTAGCTCTCATACTTTGTAATTTTTTTGCTCGTAGTCTACTATGAGAGTACTGACTTAAGCATCAGAACGATCTCGCTGGCTTAGCCACCCCGGGTCCTCTGACATTGATTCCTTGCAAGTCTCTAAAGAACTACGAAGCTCAACAATCAATCCAGCTTGGCCCTCCGGTCAGCTTGACAACTAATAGGTAGCTCGACACTCTGGTCAGCTCGTCACCTAACTTGACTACCTCGGCCTAGTCAGCTTGTTACCTAACCTGCCTAGCTCGGCCCAGTCAGTTCGACACCTAACCTGCCCAGCTCGGCCCAGTTAACTCGACACCTAATCTGCCCCTAGCTCAGACCAAATGACGAGGTACTTAGCACAAAAAGTATACATCACCAAAAAATTGATTCATCAATTGGCACCGTCTGTGGGAAACACTACAAAAAGCTAAGTTCTCATCCTCCGAAAGGCTAAGTCCTCTTCTTCTAGAAAGCTAAGTTCTCACCTTTTAGAAACTAAAAACTCACACTTTCTAGTTTCCATTTTTTATGAACTCAATGGCTATGCAGGAAGTTGATGGCCAACAGACTAAGCAGCTCTGCCGACTTTATTTCAACTCGGATAAAGCCCCATCAGTCCTCTTCGTGAGGTACCCTTTACAAGATGAGCTCTTTGTGGCTTCCGTAGGAGTAGGCGTCCAACAGACTGCATGGACACCCCTACCGGTCGAGCCTTCTAAGGCTCCCGTGTGAGCTGGTGACCTAAAGTCAGTAGTGTTGCCCCCGTAGGTCGAGCTCCTAGTAGCTTCTTGTAGGAGTGGGTAACCAACGTCACTAACGAGGTTGATGCAGCGCAACCGTAGCTCTAAGGCACGACCTGGCGGCATGGCACAAGCGTGAGCTAGCAGCCTAGCACTGGTGCGACCTGGCCCAGGCGTGAACTGGCGGCCTGGCCCAGGCGCCGACCTGGCGGCCTGGCACGGGCGCTGACCTGACGACCTGTCCCAGGCGCGAATTGGCGAGCTGATAAAAGACTTCGGCTCCACATAAGACCTAGTCGCCTCTTCGGCATGGGCAAAATCAAAGATCAAGGAGAGTGGACTACGAGTCGCTCCCAGAGCCTAAGGGTTAAAGTGCCGAATTGGCAAAGACTTCGGCACCACATAAGACCCAGTCGCCCCTTCGGCATGGTCAAAATCAAAGATCAAAGAGAGTGGACTACGAGTCGCTCCTAGAGCCTAAGGGCTAAAGTGCCGAACTAGCAAAGACTTCAGCACCACATAAGACCCAGTCGCCTGTTCGGCATGGGCAAAATCAAGGGTAAGGAGATTGGAGTGCGAGTCGCTCTCAGAGCCTAAGGAAATGAATCGACGGTTACGTGCTCATCGAATTAGTCATTCCAGGCCAAAAGGAGAAATCTACTCCCTTCACCGAGTTACTTTCAGCTCGGGAGTGGGGGGCAAATGATGAGGGCAGATTTGGCCCTCGACTGACATGGTGACACATGGCACCTCGGAACAACTAGGTGACACCCAGAACCACTTAGGCAACAACTTGCCTTAGCCAAGTTGGTGGTGTCCCACCTGGCGGCCTGGCCCAGGCGCGACCTTGTCACAAGTGTTCTCTTCGCCACGCCATTAAGTGCCATCCATCGTGCCTATAGCCGCCACTCTAGTGTCCAAGTGTGTGCCATGGGTGGGCTATGCATGTACTTTTGTATTGGGGATTACCAATGGCATTCTTGTAGTTACCTAGTATGATTTTTTATCATTTTGATGTATCTTTATGTCACTCCCCCAAAAGCTTAATGTACTCTTTGAGGGGAGGTAGGTAGTCGAGTGAATCAATAGTGTGTAAAGGTTAAGCATGAGATCCCCTCGACACTGAACTGTGTTTGTACTTGCCGCCTATTAATGCAATACAAGTAGCCTTTTGCTAATTCGTGTGCCATCTTGTTGCCTTTTTGTGTGTGGTTGCTTTGTTGCTTAGGCTTACTCCTCCCATTCGAGTGCCACACGGGGTCTCAACGATTACCCCGTAACAGTTGGTATCAGAGCAGGAGCTTCTTCTAAGCCATCTGACCCGCGACGCGAGTAACAGCATGAAGCACAATAGGGACATCATTGAGGAGATCGAGCATGGACTCTCCACATCCCATGAGGCCAATGATGCGTTCGCCGATGACATCGGCAAGGACAAGGCACCCAAACCCAACAAATGTGAGAAATCTTCCAATACGCATGCAGCCATTGACTTGCGCATGCTGCGTTGCAAAGCCACCGTAGGTGAGATGCGAGACTTGACAGACGAGCTGCATCAAAACATGGAAGCCATGGATAGTACACTGGTCAAGATGGAACGAGATGGAAGGTCGCCTGAGTGGAGTCATGGACGAGGTCCATGACATAATCAATGGCACGCTCAAGGAAATCTGTAGCATTGCGCGCCAACAAGAAGCAAGCTCCTCCAACTCGCAGGTCTAAGACAGGCTTGACAGTTTTCAAGCCCAGCTCGATGAGATGAAGAAAGAGTGGGCAACGTAGAGAAGAACCATCTCCACATCAAGGGACGTCCAGGCCCAACTAGATGAAATGAGAGCAGAGTGGGCCTCAATGAGGTCAACCGCATGTGCCTCCTCCGACATCCAAGCTCAACTAAAAGAACTCAAAGCCGAATGTGCAATCCTGAAGAGGGTTAATTTGGCCGTCTCCAAAGAGCCTGGCTGGCTCAAAGCAGTTAACACAGGTGCCAAACCTACCAAAGGCATGGCTCGCCGAGTAAGACTACAACTCGGTACCTGGGATGGAGAGATTGACCTCTCCGTCGTTCACATAAATGATTTTGATGTTGTCCTTGGAATGGACTTCATGATACAGGCAAAAGCGGCACCGTCCCCTCACCTTGACACCTTGATGATCTTGGACGAGCAGTCACCTTGCATGGTCAACATGATCGCCACAACCAGCATCAAGAAGAAGCAAGTCTCAGCCTTGCAACTCCAACACCAACCTCAATCTTTGATGGCAAAGAGATTTACAACCACCACCATTGCAACCAGAAGTGAATGCAACAACTCCAGGAAGAAGTCAGCGCTAGCGCTAATGTCAACGCTGCCACAACACCAACATCAGCATCAGCATCAGCTTCAACACCAACCACATCAGCAGAAGTCAGCTTCGCAGCAGAAGCTGCAAGCGCCTGCAATTGATGGGCCCAACAGAAGACCCAAGGCCATGTCAAACATTGCCCACATCTACTACTACAACCACCGAGGAGAGCGAATGCCACCCAAGTCATTTAGGGACCACATTCACATCATCCCTTAGGCTAAATCCCGTAGTAGCCCTATGAGTCACCCTTGGGGAAAAATGCATGGGAACCAACACCCTAACAATCCAAAATATCATTTTGACTTAGCCCTGGCCACAAACCTTCATAACACCAAAGTAGAGCAACCAAAATCCTAACTTGAAGCAGCCATGCAAGGACTTAATGTAGGGACTAGCCATAGGTTTTCCCACCATCCGGAACACCTTAAAAGACTTCCACCCATCATCATGCCCGGGCCTTGGAAGAGATAAACTTCGTGGAGCACCTGAAGAACTCCTCCATCAACAACAGATTGGAGCCTCAAGCAGAAGCTAGTCTTCGAGGACGAAGACTAAATTGAGTGGGGGAGACTTTCACAAGTGTTCTCTTTGTCGCGCCATCAAGTGCCATCCATCGTGCCTACAGCCGCCACACCAGTGTCCAAGTGTGTGCCATGGGTGGGCTATGCATGTACTTTTGTATGGGGGATTGTCAATGGCATTCTTGTAGTTACCTAGTATGATTTTTCATCCTTTTGATGTATCTTTATATCACTCCCCCAAAAGCTTAACGTACTCTTTGAGAGGAGGTAGGTGGTCGAGTGAATCAGTAGCGTGTAAAGGTTAAGCACGAGATCCCCTCGACACTGATTTGTGTGCTTGTGCTTGCCGCCTATTAATGCAATACGAGTAGCCTTTTGCTAATTCGCGTGCCATCTTGTTGCCTTTTTGTGTGTGTTTGCTTTGTTGCTTAGGCTTACTCGCCCCATTCGAGTGTCGCACGGAGCCTCAACGATTGCCCCCGTGACAACCTGGCGGCCTGGCCCAAGCGCCAACTAGTGGCCTGGCACAGGCGCCGACCTGGCGGCCTGGCCTAAGCGCGACCTGGTTGCCTGGCACGGGCGGTGGCTTGGCGGCCTGGCATGGGTGCCGACCTAGTGGCATGGCCTAAGCGCGACCTGGCGGCCTGGCACAAGCACTGACCCTGGCAGCCTACGAGATGTGCTTGCCGACAAATTCGACATGCATATCCTAACACTCCCACGATCCTTGGAATTTGGCCCATGTGCCGAACGATCCGAAGGGTTGTCAACGTGCATGGCGGTTACCTTCTGGAATGTTGGACCACTTAGACGACCTCGTGGAAATCTCGGATGCGGTGCGTGAAGCCCACGCCAAACAATGCCTATATAAAGGCACCAACCCCAATGGCATTGGGGGGGGGGGAGTAAGCATATTCTATCTCTCATACTTTGTGATTTTTAGCTCGTAGTCTACTATGAGAGTACTGACTTAAGCATTAGAGCGACCTCGCCGAGTTAGCCACCCCGGGTCCTCTGACATTGATTCCTTGCAGGTCTCTAAAGACTACGAATTCAATAATCAATCCAGCTCGCCACCAGGCAGCTCGGCCCTCTGGTCAGCTCGACAACTTATAGGCAGCTCGACATTCTGGTCAGCTTGTCACCTAACCTGCCTAGCTCGGCTCAGTCAGCTCGTCACCAAACCTACCTAGCTCGGTCCAGTCAGTTCGGCACCTAACCTGTCCAGCTCGACCCAGTTAACTTGGCATCTAATCTGCCCCCAGCTCAGAGCAAATGACGAGGTACTTAGCACAAAAAATTGATACATCACCAAAAAATTGATTCATCAAAATCTATATAGAATTCCTCTAAAAAGAGGCATGAAAATGTCCAAAATACATATGCAATTATTTTTTACCAAAATGTTTATTTTCCATTTTTTCTCTTCATATATGAATTGCTAGCCCAAACCTTTTTCCATCTCTTTTTTGAAATTGATTTATTTTCTAAATCTGCTCTTCATGTCAATCCTCAAAGTAAAAGTGCAATTTTAAAATTGGGTAACTTACAAAGACCCCCCTGTACTATGGGGTCTGTGACAAAGACCCCTGTACTATGACTGTGTAATTTTGAAATATGCCATTACAATATTTTTTAATCCCCATTTTACCCTAGTAATAATTATTTGAGAGAAAACAATGTTCCATCTTCCCTGACCTTACGATACACGAACAGCAGCGGCATAATCCCTTCTACCTCAGATCTCGGTAACGTGACTAGAAGTGCAGGAGGTCGGATTGAGTTTGAGGACTACAGGAGCTTAGCTTGTAAACAGGTCCAAATCCGCCCTGACCAAGCTTATTTTCTGATGAAAAGTTGTTTGTGGCGACTACAATGCTGGATAGGCTGAATAGCTTTAATTCATGATCTTCCTTCCCATCTTCAACTTCAAGTAATAATTTCTCTTGGTTTGTTTCATTTTGTTATGCTGAATACAGAGAAAAATAAGATCTTGCTCGTCTTTTGACTAACACAGACTTTCTTCTTTTCAACTTTTAGATCGACTGCAAGAGGTTACCTCTTGATCTGAGACTTCTCCTATTCAAGCAGCAAAAGATGCCCAAACCCAATAGAGGAATCAGTACGCCGGCTACTATGGCAACGGTGTACAACAACCATCGCCTATCTTTTGATTCTTTTTCTGCATTGGAAATCAATTACTTTCTACAACCAAATTGTTGAAAATTGAAATAATAGATGATTCATAGAGTTACTTGTTGCTTACCGTTGGCTGTCAATTGTTGATCAAGAAGCGAACCCAGAATATAGATAGGAATAGGACCCCAGGAGGATGATTCCCGAAAAGGAAAATCTCTGTTCCAAAGCTGGCATCCCGTCTCTTCGGCAACATAAGTTTTCTAAGCTAAACAAGAACAATTGCTCCAGCACATGTACAACGGTCGCATCTCGAGCTTTGTTGTAGGAAACACCCAGGTAGCGGTTCCTTGAAGCGCCCGGGCTGAAAAATCAAAGTCTGAAAATTCCACCTACACACTCCAAGTGATCCCAGTCCTAAACCCCTTCGCCTTCTGTTATTATTGTGTCCCTTGTTGCTGCAACTGCGTCATGGGATGTTCTTAGAGCAAAACAGAGTGAAAAGGCGAGAAGGGAAAATTTGAATTTCCCATAGGTGTTGCTGCTTCTCTTGGTGAGGAGAGACATCGTTAATCTATCAATCAACACACAGAAGCGATCAGCAGAGTAACTTGTAAATTAACGCGAGGGGAGTTACCGCCGTTACGGAAATCTGGGAATAGAAGGGATTACCGTCGCTGCTGTTATATCGTACGGTCGGAGAAGATCAACAGTGTTTTTCTTCCAAATAATTATTATAAGGGTAGTATGGGGATTAAAAAATATTACTGGCAGGTTTTAACATAAAGTTAACGGAAGTGTCTCACGGTCATAGTATAGGGAGTATTTGTCACAAAACAAAGTACCGGGGGTCTTTGTCACAGGCCCCATAGTACAGGGGGTCTTTGTAATTTATTCTTTAAAATTTTTATTATTTATAAAATTTATATTATTTTTTAGTAGAAGATAACCTTGGTAGTAATTGCATGTGTATTTATTTTTGAGCCTTGAGTATTCTAACCAATCTTTTCAAAACCGGACCGGACGGTTGGACTAGAAAGCTGAAATCGGTCATATTCTTTTTACCTCAAAACTATTTTTTGGCCAAAAATAGTTGATTTGGTTAGTAAATCATTGATCCGTGCAGTCGAACCATCGAACCGTTTGACCCAAAAAGGGTTTAGGCCACTTTTTTGTGTGTTTTTTTTGTCAAAATGAGCTATTTGTTTGGATTGAATGGTCATACCGTTTGACCCACGAATTGGATCCAGAACGGTTCCTTGTAAGGTCCGGTTTACAAACCTTAATTCTAACTAGACTTGTTCATGGGTCGGGTAGCCCGACGGCCCGACCCGAACCAATCGGTCTAAGTCGGGCTTGGACAAGACTTCAGGCCCACGGGCTCGGGCTTTCTCAAAAAAGCCCAGCTCAAGCCGAAGCCCGACTTGATAATGTGATATATTAATAAAATATTTTATAGAAAACATATACATATACATAATATTTTTCTTCTCTTTTTTCAAATAATAATGAGACTTTTCATTATTTTTTAGGTTTTTAGGTCTTTTAGTGTAAATAAAACAACTTTTAATTTAACTAAAAAGGAAAAAATCTTTTTTTTTCCAAATTTTTACTCGTTCAAGCCCGAACTTCAAGCTTTATAGTTGGGTCGGGCTCAGACTCAAGACCCAGGCCCGATGGTTGAGCCGGGCTCGGGTTCGAATCTGAATATTTTCCATTAATGTAGAGACAAAGCTCGACCCGGCCCGGCCCGTTAACAGGTATAATTCTAACGGAGTATTACTTACATCTGTGTCAGAAAGTCCAGGAGCTGATTAGTTACCAAAACTTTTGGGGGGTTTTCAGCAACGCTCAAAAACTCAAGGGTCATAGAGTTTATTAACTAAATTGAAAATCCATATGTTCCTACTAATAATGAGCTTATTAGTTATTACATTGATTAGGTCGCCCAAATAATTCTCTCTGAGGAATGTTGACAAAAAATCAAAGTTGACGTGGGTCAGAGACTCGGAGGGAAGGGCCTGGGGTGGTGTGACCGTGCTCCTATTTTATGATCTTATCCGCTAAATAAGGAGAAGGGCGCACGTTAGTGTAGAGCCTAGAATTAATTATAAACCTCGTTTTTTGGGAAACCACAAACGCGAGATTTCAACGTTTGGAGGGAAGAAGTGTCATTCAACAAAGTGCGATGCGTTGCAATTGCAATAGAAGGTTGAACGCTAAATGTGGAATAAGAGAGAGAGAGAGAGAGAGAGAAGGGAAAGCGACAGCGAGGGAGAACAAAAAGGGAAGGTTTGAATTTACTAGTATTTCCTTTTCCTTTGTTTTCTTCAATTTCAGATTTTTTTTTTTTCAAATTGCTTCGCCATTACTGCTACAGTTATAACACCTGATCTCTCTGAATTTCTTCACTGCCATAATGCCATTATGCTCCCGATTTTAATGAACCGAACCCCCACCAAATAAGCGTTACCGGTAGCACGAATTCACGCCTTTGAATTCCCTTTACAGCCAGTGTGTAGGATCCCATAAGACGTTGAAGGGAAGATTGGTCTAAACAGAAAAACGCTCTAGGAGTGATAAGAGATCATCAAAGGTTAAGCGGGTCATTTTGGTTTTTGCGTTTTTGCAGGGCTTTAGATGCTGGTGGGATAGTAAATGGGCAGAATTTGAGAAGATTAGACATGGCTTTGCTCGATTTTTCTCGGTTTTGGTCTTGGTAGGGGGGACATCCAGTGCTGCAGGGCAAGAGTAAGCTTGGGTTCTTTTCAGAGGGAAACAGGGACGAAGTGGAGTTCTGAAGGCGATTAGAAATGGGTTTCTTTGGTACTATACTGGGTTTCTTCGGATTTTGTTTCGGGACTTCTATTGGGCTTGTGATTGGCTATTATTTTTTTATCTACTTCCAACCCACCGACGTTAAGGTCAGTTTTCTCCCTTTCAATTTTTACTTTGAATTGAATCGAGTTTTCTGAATATGCTTCTTGTTGATCATTGTTCGTTGGTTCAATTGTTTTCACATGATGCTTCTTAGGTATGTATATTCGAATGGGAATGATAACATTTCACAAGATTGACAAGAAATTGGAATTGAACTTTTAATGGAACAATGGGTTCTGTAGTCTTTTTAGCTTTTGTTTTAAGCTTCGCTATGTTGCATTAGAGTTTTATGGCCCATCTTCTTATCGTTATGTGGATATGCAGAAGCTCTGCTTCTTGTAAGATGATTTGTTTCATCAATAATCAGTGTATGTCAGTTCCTTCTTTTTCCGATCAATAGATTCGCCTACTGGTGGATTGTTATCATTATTATTATGTATTTAATGGGACAGAGTGGTCGATAAGGAGCCAAAATAGGATGTGGATGTGGGAATTGGGACAGTGAAGCTGTGCTTGTTGGTTCTGTAGACTGTAGTGTTCTTACTAGAGTCATGGTCTGTCTTATTTGAGGAGAAACGGTTTTGTTTGAGGATAAGGGAGAAAGAAAAGTTGCATTACTGGATCCTGCTTTCAAGATTACAGACGCAGTTGCGGGTGCCAGTATTGGAAGTTGGAACACAACTCTTCGTTTCACAAAATCCAGAAGGATATGATGCCAAATATTTGACCAAAGAATCAAATAAACCATATATCCATTCATCACCACAGGCTATCCGATCATCTAACCTACCATTGCCAGTCTCGGATTGGTAAGCTGATGCTCTACTTCACCTGCAGATCTTGGGCCTGGGTTGGAGGGATAGTCATTAAGTTAAACAGATCATCCATCTGGTTCTACAGTGCATTTACCCATGCTTTTTTATTTCTCAGGTAAATTAGGTAATGATCATTTTAGTCATAAAAATCCATTATTAAAATGGGCATTTTTGTTCCATTCAAGTGTTGGCAACTTTCCTCCTAAATGGGAAAGTTATTTACCCACCTAGGAGAGAATCTGAATCTCCTGCCCACACAAACTCTGCCTACATCTACCCACATAACATTGCAGCCACAAATGGAGAACATCTCATCCTCTTGCATAGTATTATGCAGGGAGAGATGTTCCCAATTCACGGGGGTAGTGTGTTGTGGGTAGACGTGAGCAGAGTTATCGTGGGTAGGAGATCCGGAGTCCCTAGGAGATGGGTATCACCCAGGAAAATAAACTTTCCCTGATCCCCACATTAATCTGAAAAATGAACATGGGATTCTTGGTCAATAGGAACCAAAATCCCATTGACCAACTTTCCCCCCCCCTCAAAAACCAAAAAAAGATCGCCCCCTAAAGCTGAAGTGATTGCCTTGCTGATCAGGCCCAGAATTGCCAAAAGAATGCAACCCCCATTACTTTTATTTTGCACTGAGAATGCTAATGCCACAAGTTGGGCCAATTGAGCATGTTCAGGCTCATGGCGATTGGCAGCCTGAGATCTTTTGCTTCTACTTTGAGATGGATTTGAAGGGAGCAGAATTCTCTGGCAGATGATCTATTTAGGAGGGAAGTGAGGAGGATTTTTTATGGTGACATCTCTAGTCCTTCCTAATCTTTTGTTTGAGAATGGAGCTAAAGTAGTATACTTGTACGTTATTCACATTGTCTCGTGCACATCTT
Organism: Nelumbo lutea; assembly: GCF_056320005.1. Classification (NCBI taxonomy): domain Eukaryota; kingdom Viridiplantae; phylum Streptophyta; class Magnoliopsida; order Proteales; family Nelumbonaceae; genus Nelumbo; species Nelumbo lutea. The sequence goes on from NC_142688.1 coordinate 4,482,104, forward strand.
TTTATTTTTCTACTAATCAAATATCTTTTACTTCCTTAAAAATTAAAATAAAATAAAAGCAACGTCAAGCACCAAGAAAGTAATCTATGGCATATTAGGATACTAAATAGAATTCTAAAAGCATTGTGTAATATTTCAGACTTCTTCTTGTTGGACCTTTCAGGTGTTGGTCATTTGAATATCTTGAGATAAATATGTATGAACTATGTTTAAATTGCATCTCTTTTTTATTTATAATTCATCATAAAATCTTGCAATCATATAAAACAGATCCTGTTCAATCTCAATTGCAATTTAAATTGCAGTTGTTTTCTCCATTTCTTGTACTTGAATAATCTTAATGGTTTTTTGTTTCTTATTTTGATAGGATCAAATGTGTAATGGTTGGTCATTTGTGCTCATCTAGAATTTCAGCCTTTCACAGCTTAGGTGCTACCAAATGTGCTGTTTGAATGTTCAAGGGAGAAATTGTTAGCATCTTCCGTCTATCATACTCTCTCATAAAATCACTATTGGCACACATAAAAAAAAAATCAATATTAACATTCTGTAATATGTTCCCTTAGGCTGTGTTTGGTTTGAGGGAAGATTTTGGTGCGATGGGATGAGAAAGGGAAAATAGGGGAAATTAATAATAATTATTAATTAATTAATTAGGTAATTAGTAATATTTTTGTTATTTTATATTTTATTAATTAATCATATAGTTAATTCACATTGATAATTAATTAACTATTAACTAAGAGTTAATATTTTAATTTTTATTTAAAATTTATTTTGAATTAATTAATAATTTTCATTTTATATTATTAATTATCTTACATTTTATCATTTATTTATTCATTAATTACTTAGCTAATTAATTATTAACTATATTGTTGTTAATTATTAATTATTAATTAATTATTAACTAAATGCTTTTTAATATTTAGTATATTATTATTAATTATTTAAAATTAATAATTACTTAAGTGATTATTATCATCAATTAATATCTTACTTTCTATTAGTTTATAGTTTATTATTAATATTTTATTTTATGAATGCCTATGACACAATTAATGATTTTAATTTTTTAATATTAATTATTAATAAATTATTTTACATTTATTAAATAATTATTTTAATTTATTTTATGAATGTATTTTAAATAAATTATGAATAATAAAAAGATTTAGTTTCGTTAACTAGTTAATTAATTAATTATTAACTATTTTTTGTTAATTATTAATTAGTTAATAATAATTTTATGATTTAATATTTTATTTTGAATTAATATTAATTAGTATTAATAAATAATTAATTAGTATTATTAATTAATTAATTATTATCATTAATTAATATTTTGAAATTGTTAGTATATTTTATTAATACTTATGACTTAATTAATAAAATTAATTATTATTTTATATTTTATTAGTATATTTTATTAATTATTTTTAATGAAATTGTTTTATTAATATTATTAAATAATAATTAATGATTTATTAATGGGTCATTGGTTTAATATTAACTCTTAGAAATACTATGAGGAAGGTGTTTTTTCTTGTTAAACAAGTTCCCCCCTCTAATACCACTTGTTTCCCATCAAAGTGGTGGTATTCCACATCTCAAGAATTGGGATCCCATCTCATGATATCCCACAAACCAGACATGGGAAGGGAAGAATATTCCATATTTTCCCTTCCCATCCCACAAACTAAACGGAGCCTTAATGTCATTAGGCATTGGGGTATGTAAAGTCTTATTTCATCCGGGGAAGGACTGCAATTGGTAAGCTTGGGGGGGTGGGGGATAAACTTTTTGAGTGACAATATGAATATGATGGAGTTTGCTAGTTGCTACATACTATTTTTTATATTATTTAGTATATTATTATTAATTATTTAAAATTAATAATTACTTAAGTGATTATTATCATCAATTAATATCTTACTTTCTATTAGTTTATAATTTATTCCTAATATTTTATTTTATAAATGTCTATGACACAATTAAATATTTTAATTATTTTAATATTAATTATTAATAAATTATTTTACATTTATTAAATAATTATTTTAATTTATTTTATGAATGTATTTTAATTAAATCATTACTAATAAAAGAATATTTTATTATTCGTTAATTAATTATTTAAATAAATATTATCTATTTTGTTGTTAATTATTAATTAGTATTAATAATTAATTAATTATTATCATTAATTAATATTTTGAATTTATAATATTTTATTAATACTTATGACTTAATTAATAATTTTAATATTATATTCTGAAATATTAATTAATCATTAAAATATTTTTAATTGATTAATGCTTATATTTATTATTTATTTTAATTTGTTTATTAATTTTTTTAATTAAATTGTTTTATTAATATTATTAAATAACTAATGATTTATTAATGGGTCATTGGTTTAATATTAACTCTTAGAAATACTATGAAGAAGGTGTTTTTTCTTGTTAAACAAGTTCCCCCTCTATTACCACTTGTTTCCCATCAAAGTGGTGGTATTCCACATCTCAAGAATTGGGATCCCATCTCATGATATCCCACAAACCAGACATGGGAAGGGAAGAATATTCCAGAATATTCCATATTTTCCCTTCCCATCCCACAAACTAAACGGAGCCTTAATGTCATCAGGCATTGGGGTATGTAAAGCCTTCTGGGGAAGAACTGCAATTGGTAAGCTTAGTTAGGGCAAAACAAAGGTTTAAAATTTCGATACGATACACCCGATACGGGGCGTATCATATCGAATCTTTGAAAAAGCGATACAGGATATGCATGGAAATTGGACATTTCATCTTTTTTCATGTGTATCGGACTGGTATCGAGGCATATCGGGGGTGTATCGGGGCGTATCGGTAGCATATCGAAGAAAAAGATACGACCAAAAACTTAAAAAAAAATTAAAGGGGGAAAGAAAGCTTCTTTTCCCCGAAATAAACTTTCTTTCACCCCTAAATGACTCTAAAACTCCAAACTTCATTCCTAGAGTGCTAGATTTGCAGAAGTTTGCAAGAAACAAGTGTGAATCATTATTTTTTTTAATATTTTTCAAATTTTGTAAAAATATGGCAAAAATAGGTAAATTTTTTCAATCTTTAATTATATCTTGTGATTTCTTTTTTTTTTTTTCTTTTTCTTGAATGTTTAAATTTATGTTGATCTACATTTCTTACATTCAAAATCACATTTCTTTTTGTGTTATCAGTAGATTTATGGAAATTTCATGAAATTATTTGGGGAAATATAAATTAACAAAAAATTTGAAAATGTAATTTTTTCTCTACGTGTAAAGACTAAATATGTTTTAGATCTATGGATTTATCTATCATATCCATAGAGCAATTGAAATTTCTTTTTTAATATTTTTTTTTGATTTTTTATATTTTTACAATTAAAAAAATAAATAATAATTAATTATATTCTATCATTTAATCACAACAATTGAATATATTATAATTATATGGATGATCTATCATATCCATACACCAATTGAAATTTCTTCTTTAATGATTTTTTTATTTTTATATTTTTAGAATTAAAAATAAATAAATAATTAATTATATTTTAACATTTGATCACAATGACTGAATATATTATACTTCTATGGATGATCTATCATATCCACAAAGCAATTCTTCTATAATAACTATTTTTTAATATATTATATAATTTTATTTATTTATTATAAATTTTGGAAATGAATAATAATAAATAATTATTAATTATATTTTCACATAGAGGTGATAATGCATGTTTATGGCTGGATAGGAGAGTTGGGTTTTTTTCATCCCATAAAACATTAAAACTTAAGAATTATAATTTATAAATTATAGTTAAGCATGTGATTTTTAATGAAATTATAATTAGCTATAAAATATTTCTTCATAAAACCATTAGAATATATTAATTTAATTTATATACACCTCATTGAGGTCTTATATTTAGTGTTGTTGATGTATTTTTATGAGTTATTAAAGTATTTATAGTGTTTCCAAACATATCTATGCGTATCTTAGTTTTTCTCCGATACACATGCGTATCCAAGATGTATCCCGATACGTCTCTTAAAATTGCCTTTCTGATACACTTGGTGTTTCCGATACTTTGAACCTTGGGCAAAACATGAGTTACTGTTTGTTTATGTAAAGTCATTTCATCCCTAAATACTTGCTTTGTTTTCTTTGGGGAGGTGGGGGATAAACTTTTGAGTGACAATATGAATATGAGGGAGTTTGCTAGTTGCTACATACTATTTTTTATATTATTTAGTATATTATTATTAATTATTTAAAATTAATAATTAATTAAGTGATTATTATCGTCAATTAATATTTCACTTTCTATTAGGTTATAATTTATTATTATTATTATTTTATAAATTCCTATGACACAATTAATTATTTTAATATTAATTATTAATAAATTAATAAATTATTTTACATTTTTTAAATAATTGTTTTAATTTATTTTATGAATCTATTCTGATTTAATTATTAATAATAAAAAAATATTTAAGTATTCGTTAATTAGTTAATTAATTAATTATTAACTATTTTGTTGTTAATTATTAATTATTATTAATAATTAATTATTATCATTAATTAATATTTTGAATTTATTAGTATATTTTATTAATACTTATGACTTAATTAATAATTTGAATATTATATTCTGAAATATTAATTAATCATTAAAATATTTTTAATTGATTAATGCTTTTATTTATTATTTGTTTTAATTTGTTTATTAATTATTTTTAATTAAATTGTTTTATTAATATTATTAAATAACTAATGATTTATTAATAGGTCATTGGTTTAATATTAACTCTTAGAAATACTACGAGAAAGACTTTTTTTTTCTTGTTAAATAAGTTCCCCCTCTATTACCACTTGTTTCCCATCAAAGTGGTGGTATTCCACATCTCAAGAATTGGGATCCCATCTCATGATATCCCACAAACCAGACATGGGAAGGGAAGAATATTCCATATTTTCCCTTCCCATCCCAAACTAAACGGAGCCTTAATGTCATCAGGCGTTGGGGTATGTAAAGTCTTATTTCATCTGGGGAAGAACTGCAATTGGTAAACTTAGCTGGGGCAAAACATGAGTTACTGTTTGTTTATGTAAAGTCATTTCATCCCTAAATACTTGCTTTTTTCTTGGGGGAGGGGGATAAACTTTTTGAGTGACAATATGAATATGAGGGAGTTTCTAGTTGCTACATACTATTTTTTTTATCCTATTGGCTATTGATATACAATTAGGTATCCCTGTTCTTTGCTTCATTTGGCTATATGCTTCGGTTCTTTCCTGTCATCCCCATGAAGAACATGGTTTGTTGATCGCTCTTTTCCCAGTTCTTTACTTCCCTGTCTTTTGTACAATCAAATTACTTTTTTTTTTTGTGCGGTTGGACATGGCATCATAGTCACACATTGGACACATGTAGGCATCTCTATCTAGAGGTAACTTAGGCTGCATCTGGCATGCTTCCAGAGAACTGATTCTGATGATCTTTGTGATTCTAATGCTCACTTTTATTCTGGATATCTGAAAATAAACAAACATTCAGAACTGCTTCTTTCTTTTAGCTCAGAATTCATTCTAAAAAAATATTCTTTGGATAAAAAAGAACTAGCTTTATAAATGAATTACTTTAGGATCAAAATTCATTTTAGTTCTGAGGCTTTGGAATGGAGTTTTAACCACAGACAGCCTTAATTCATCACAATTGTCTTGAAAAATGCTCTCATGCACAACATAGTTTATCATAATTCCTTTGTTTTCAATTATAATTTGTATATAAAGTTTCATGTAAATTAGCTTATCTTATTTTATGTATATTCTTTTATACCCCCCTTCTTAGACTAAACTCAATGATGCTAAAGACTAACATGTATTTCTGAACATATTAAATAAACTGCTGGAGCATTACTTAGAAGAAAAACAGCCTTTTGAAATGAAAGGACTATTCAAAATATTGCAGAGAGTTGATTGAGAGTAGCAGAAATCAGGTTTCAAGAAGAGAGAAGAGGAAGAAGAAGGTGGCGGCCATAAGGGTTCAGAGAGAGATTTCGAACATTATCTCCTCTTACACCCCAAATCCTATTTTATTAACTTAAACTTTAGTAATTTACAGATAGGCCCCTGATTGGGCAAATAATTAAAAGACATAACATAAGAGAAATAAAGGCCTAAATTGAGGCCCATTACAGCAAAGAACATAAGGAGATAAAATAAGACAAACAGCCTATGGGCCATTCAGCCCATCCTCTCTACACTCCCCCTCAAGCTGAGCATAGATGTCAATCATGCCAAGCTTGCCAGTATCATGCAGAAGTTTAACCTTGGGAATGCCCTTGATGAGGAAATCAGCTAACTGTCCTTCAAAACTGATGAAAGGTAGACAAATTTCTCCAGAAGCCATTCTTTCTCGATTGAAGTGTCTGTCAACTTCAATATGTTTGGTTCTATCATGTTGCATTGGATTGTGAGCAATGTTGATGGTAGCTTGATTATCACAGTATAACATCAGTGGCTTATCATGCTCAATACCTAGTTCCTCCATCAAGGATCGAAGCCACAACACTTCAGAAACTTCATGAGCCATAGCTCTGTATTCAGCTTCGGCTGAAGATTTGGCAACAACTAATTGTTTCTTGCTTCTCCAAGAAACAATATTACCTGCCACCAAGCTACAATACCCAGAGGTAGAATTTTTGTCATCGATATTTCCGGCCCAATCAGCATCTATGTAGGCTTCAAGTTTCATATGACCATGCTTAGCAAATAGAATTCCCTTTCCAAGAGAATCCTTCAGATACCACTGAATTTGTTCTGCTGCTGCCATGTGAGTGTCCCTGGGAGCATGCATGAACTGACTAATTCAACTGACAACATATGCAATGTCTGGCCGAGTCATGCATAGATAGAGTAGTTTCCCAAGTAGCCTCTGGAAGACTCCCTTATCTTCCAACAATACTCCATCCTAGGCAGAGAGCTTATGACTCATATCAATAGGAGTAGCAACTGGTCTAGCACCCATCTTCCCTATTTCAGAGAGCAAGTCAAGTACATACTTTTGCTGAGAGATAAGGATTCCATCCTTGGTTCGGGCATCTTCTATGCCAAGAAAGTATCTCAATTCCCCCAGATCTTTGATCTCAAACTCTGTATGAAGGAAAGATTTAAGATCATTAATCCCTGATACATCATTACCAGTCACAACAATATCATCAACATACACAATCAGATATACTGCCAAAGATCCTCTCTTCTTCACAAAGAGGGTATGATCAGACTGACTCTGTACATAGCCAAAGTTAACAAGGGCAGCCTTAGACCTTTCAAACCATGCCCTAGGGGACTGCTTAAGTCCATAAAGAGATTTCTTCAGCTTGTAGACTTTCCCTTTCATATATGTTCCATACATCCCTGGAGGAAGAGACATATAAACCTCCTCATGTAACTCTCCATTCAGAAATGCATTTTTTACATCCAACTGGTAAAGTGGTCAGTCTGAGTGTGTAGCCAGAGATAGTAGAACTCTCACAAAAGTCATCTTTGCAACAGGAGCAAAAGTTTCCAGATAGTCAATCCCATTTGTCTGTGTATAACCTTTTGCAACCAGCTTAGCCTTGTACCTTTCAATGGTGCCATCAACATGATATTTGATGGTAAAAAACCACTTACAGCCTGTTGGTTCCTTCCCTTCAAGTAAATCAACCACTTCCCAAGTGTCATTCTTGTGCAAGGCATCAATTTTTGTTCTCATAGCATCCCTCCATTCTGGAATAGTAAGAGCTTCTGACACAAACTTGGGTATTGGGTTAGAAACAACAGAAGAAAGATAGCCAAAATATGAAGGAGAGAGCAAACTATAAGAAATGTGTTTGGAAATGCAATGTGCAGTACACTTTCTTTTTCCTTTCCTAATAGCAATAGGGATATCAAGGTCTGCGAAGGATGGCTCCAAAGGGGCTGTATCAACACTTGTTGTCTCTTCTGTGACTGGAAGTGCAGGAGGCTCATGTGGTGTAGGGAAAACAATTTGCTCGCTTCTAGTTCTCTGCCGTTGGTACAACCTGGGATTTAAAAGAAGATGAGGAAGTAATGGAGGAGGGATAGGAAGACTGGAATGAGAATGAGATGACTGATCCTCCCTTGATTCATTTGAAGGAGGAAGAGGCTCAAAAGAAGACTCAACTAGGACAGGAAGGGGGAGAGAAAATATCCGTGACAAATTCTCCCCCTTTGGACAATGCCTCTCCTGAGAAGAATCATGAAAAGAAGAAAGCTCATCAAAGGTGACATCCATTGAGACATATCGAGTTTCATTCTTTGGATCAAAACAACAATAACCCTTTTGTGTGGGGGAATAACCAAGGAAAATGCACTTGTGGGCTTTTGGTTCAAATTTATGTCTTTGGACACTTGGAATATGTACATAACAAGTGCAGCCAAAGACAAAGTGGAATAGGAAAAAGGTCCTTGCCCTGATGAAGAAGACTGAAGGGAGACTTAAACCCCAATACCCTGGATGGCATACTGTTGATTAGGTAGGTTGTAGTGAGAACAACATCACCCCAAAATTTTGTAGGGACATGTGAGGCAAACAGGATACTTCTTACAACTTCAACAATATGCCGATTTTTTCTTTCAACAACTCCATTCTGTTCTGGGGTCCTAACACAAGAGCTTTGGCGAATAACCCCCAAATCAGTGAGATAACAGGTTAAGTTTTTCTCAAAATATTCTTTTGTATTGTCGGATTTGAAAATTTTAATTCTGGTATTAAACTGGGTTAGAACAAATTCATGGAATTGCATCACAAGTCTGGGAACTTCATAAAAAATATCCAAGTGAATGGTGAAAAAGCATCAACGAACAAGATAAAATATTTGTAGCCACCTATATAAGGTAAGTGGTAAGGCCCCCACACATCAGAGTGCACAATATGGAATGGAGAAGAAGATCTTTTATTACTCAAAGGATAACTACTTCTACAATGTTTTAACAACTCACAAGACTCACAATGAAGACTGCACAAATTAATTCCCTTAAATAGTTCTGCGAATAAATGACTTAATGCAGAAAAAGAAAGATGACCCAAACGAAAATGACATAACATGACACAACTGACAGACTCTGAAGATGTAGATCCAAAAGCTGCTTTTCCAGGTTGTCCATGGCCCTGTCCAAGAGTGTCCAACAGATATATTCCATTCGCCTTATGGCCACTCCCCACTTTCTGAGACTCCAAATCTTGAAAAACACAGTAGGAAGGAAAAAAAATGTTACACAGCAGTTCAAAGACTTAGTTAGGCTACTTACAGATAACAAATTTGTATTTAGTTTGGGTACATGAAGAGTAAAATGAAGTACCAAAGAGTCTGTAGCCTTGATGGTTCCCTTGCCAGAGAGCCATTGGCTAGGGTGATTTTGTCACGGCTAGGGAGTAAATCATAAGAAACAAACAAGGTGGAAGGGCTGGTCATATGATCAAAAGCACCAAGAGCAATAATCCAAGGGATCCTACGATTACATGAGATAGTTGCATGATTGGCAGAAGCCCTTATACCTGAATGAGCAAATGTAGAAGAGGTTGAATTTCCTGGAGGGTTGGAAGAAGAGGCCACACCCTCTAGGTGACTGATCATCCTTCCAAACTTCTCATACTCTGCCTTCATAGCTGCTAACTGCTCACTAGCAGTCTTCTCTTCAGTTAGACATCTGTCACTATCTGGACCAGCAATAATATTGGCACTACCTGCCTTCATATTATCAGACTTATTTTGAAAACGAAGGGGAAGAAGCTCCGGATGCAATTTCCAACACAGAATTAAGCAGCTAAAGGTTTCTCCCCCTGTCTTAAATTCTTCACATCACTCCTCAGCTTGTATGCTCTAGCCACATTTATTTCTGGGAATAGGTTTCAGCAACACTATCCCATATTTCCTTTGCTGAATTCATCCACAAATAGTGTTGACTAATCTGAGGTTGCATTGAGTTCACTAGCCATCCGATTACAGTATAATTTTCTTGCATCCATTTTTCATAGGATGGATCATCTTCCGAGGGAGCCTTTTTGCTCCCGGAGATATAACCCCATTTGCCTCTATTGCAGATATAATTTTTATTGATTGTGACCAAGCCAGATAATTAGTTCCATATAACTTGACTGTGGTCATAGCCAATAAAGAGTCAACAGAGGCTCTCGGAACCTGTTCGGATTCAGTAACATGCTTGTTTTCAACTTCTGAAGGGTCCATCTTCTTAAAATACTTCAAAAATAACTTCTAATAACTTTGAATAACAATCAATGAAGATAGAAGAAAAACTATGTTGTGGATCAACCTCTATGCAGCCGTACCTGCTAATTGTGTCACACCCGGAACCCAAGAGAAATAGAGAAAACTCAGCTACACCTTGTAGACTTTATAGAACACCAAGCAACTTTAATCGATCTTCAAGATGAAGAATAAGAAGTCTTTCAGTCACTGAGCGCCCAGGTCAAACTCCCTGTGGGGCCCGCAATCAGATTTCTCTAGAAAATTAGGGTTTCGGGTAGCACACTTGAAACTATTAGGAGGACGACAGAGGCAGTCTCCTTCTCTCCAGAAACCACTTACAACTGGGCTGAAACAGGTTTCTTTAACTATTCATCCGATTCAGTTCTCCATACACACTGTGTATGGGAAAAAAGAGGTGAAAAAGAGAAGAAGAAGAGCCTGCTCTGAAACCAAGAAGAAAAACAGCCTTTTGAAATGAAAGGACTGTTCAAAATATTGCAGAGAATTGAATGAGTGTAGCAGAAATCAAGTTTCAAGAAGAGAGAAGAGGAAGAAGAAGGTGGCGGCAATAAGGGTTTAGAGAGAGGTTTCAAACATAATCTCCTCTTACACCCCTAATCCTATTTCATTAACTTAAAATTTAGTAATTTGCAGAGAGGCCCCTAGTTGGGAAAATAATTAAAAAACATAACATAAGAGAAATAAAGGCTCAAAAATTGAGTCCCATTACAGCAAAGAACATAAAGAGATAAAATAAGACAAACAGCCTATGGGCCATTCGGCCCATCTTCTCTACATACTCTTTTGTGGATGTTTCAGGGTTTCTATGTCAAATGTATCCATGTCAGATCCTGAACATCTGTTGGTGTTATTAAATGGATCCTTCAATATAACATGTGGCTGATGTAAGGAAAAAAAAAAGAAAAAGAAAATAAAAAAAAAGAAATGATAGAAACTTTGAGAAAAGGAAAAATAAGCAGCTTCTTACTTTGGTTTATTATGTGTGAATGATATAATTGGGTCACTAAAGCTTGTTTGCTTACTTGTTTGGCTAATTTGCTTGCTTAGGATCCTGAAGTGTGTCCATTTGTTGAGCAAGATTCAACAATCTTGCAGCGGCTGCTTCTTGAGATACCCCTTTGGGTGAAGAATCCAGATTATGATCGCGTATGTTACAAGTGGTTGTTAGTTTTGTACTTCATTGACAACTGTATTTTGTGATCACTTATTGCCCACTATAGTATCTAATAATCAAGTTGCTGTTGTTTGTACTCCTGTGAAGATCGATTGGCTTAATAAGTTCATTGCAAGTATGTGGCCTTATCTTGACAAGGTATTTGCATATTGATCCATCTTTGAAATTGATCTGGTGGCGCTATATATTTTCCGACCTTTTTATCAGGTATTTATGGATCGAATTTCTTATTCAGGCAATCTGCAAGACGGTGGAGAATATTACAAAGCCTATCATTGCTGAGCAAATTCCAAATTATAAAATTGAGTCGGTTGAATTTGAAGCACTTACATTGGGCACTTTACCACCGACTTTCCATGGTTAGCCAGTTTAATACACCTGTTAAATTGTTTGTCCCCCAAATTCTTGTTTTTCTTAATATAATCATGTTTACATAACAAATATTGTAATGAGATTTGCCTGAATCTTTTAGAGATGCAATTGTCCTCTATGTCTGTTGGTGATTCATAATAATATTTCATGTTTGAGGCTCATCTCAGATTTGATGGTAACTCCATGCCAAACCTGGGGCCCTCAGGGAATATGGTCAATGGTCTTAGTTTGACATGTGTAGCCCAGACTATCAAGAAATTCATAGTTTGACAGTAAGAAGTTGGCACTCACTATCAAGAAATTCTTGCCGACCAAGAACTCACTTATAACCTATTGTCCTCTCTTCTCTTCTTTCTGCTTCTTCAAGCATTTTCCCTTTCTCTATTGTATCTGAACAGATTTGATTTCTAAATCATTTCTTCAGTGAACCCTATGGCCAACATGCTGGAATTTTTGGCATCTTGATTTATTACTTATATTTCTTATATTTTGTCATATGATGTTGCCTCTGAAGGCCCTTGGCATCACACTGTTAACTGTACCATTAGCCATACCAACTCACTGACTAAAGAGGGTGTATATCAGCATCCTGTAAATTGGAGGTGCTTGTCTTTCTATTTTTTCTTGATGCCATTTGTCTGTAGGGGAAAGAAGAAATAGGAAACTGTTATAAATAGACAAATATATACAAATACATTTGCTGTGTGAATCGATATTGTATTTGTACCTTTTTTATGTAAGAGATGTTCTTAAGGCATCACTCTCATATTGTCACAATTCTCGTCAGGTATGAAAGTCTACACTACTGATGAGAAAGAGTTAATTATGGAGCTATCCTTAAAATGGGCAGGAAATCCTAATGTTATTGTTGCTGCAAAGGCATTTGGGTTGAAAGCAACAGTGCAGGTAGTTGACTTCTTTTCCAACTTGTTCTGTGCAATTTATATTAGTCTGATTTAATAATATATTAAGGAATTTAGTGTTTTTTCAAAATCTACTGTTATTGTATGGTTTTTTATTATTGAAATAACTATGGAACAAAAAAGGATTTAAAAGAGAATAAGGATTAGTACCGCAGGTTGGCATCATAACTTCATAAACTGAGGGATTGGTTGCAGAACCAAATTGCCCCATGTTTATTGCAGGTGCCTTCTAGTATTCATCAAGTTCTCTATATGAAATTGGAAAAAAAACCCACTTGAATGCCTGTAAAGTTTAATTACTTGTCTCCATTGAAAGGGAATTCTATTTTTTGTTATATATTAATTATGGTTAATTGGTTAGTAATGTTTGGAGGATTTTAGGCAGTGGATTTACAAGTCTTTGCTGCACCGCGTATTACACTTAAACCACTGGTTCCAAGTTTCCCCTGTTTTGCCAAAATTTTGGTGTCTCTTATGGATAAGGTATGTAGTAATTTACCATATGATTTTAATTTTGAGTATGGAACAAGATTTATTCCCTCTCCTCCCATGGCTCTCATTGCTTGTGTGTCTGTTCATGGGGCGGGTGGCCCGACCCCCGGACGGGCTTGAACATGCTTATAGGCCCGCGGGCTTAAATTCGGGCCAAAAAGCCCGGCCCACAATAAATTCGAGCTGGGCTCGGGTTTTGTCAAAATAGCCCGGCCCGAGCCCGGTCCGGCCTGACCTAATATTAAACTTAAAATTAGTTATGTGATTATTTCCATTTGAATAAATTTTTTGATTTAAGAATGTAAAATTGTGTTTTAAAATATAAAAGAAAGGGAAAAATACCATCTTGTAGGCCCATTGTTCATTTAAATAGAAAAAAAATACTATCTGAATTTTTAATTCTAATTTGAATAGGGAAAATTGTTTTTTTTTCAATTAGGTCGGGCTTCGGGCTCGGGCTCGGGTTTCGGGCTTTTTACCAGGGCCGGGCTCGGGCTCGGACCTAGTATATTTTCATTAGTGACAAGTGAAAGCCCGGCCCGAGCCCGGCCCGGCCCGGCCCATGAACAGGTCTACTTGTGTGTTAGACAATTATCCTAGATGACTTCCATGTCATCCCTTTTCTACTGTTGGGAACAATGTGGTAGATGGTTAGGACTTGGGATGATTATTAGTTTTATCACAAGGAATTTAATTGTTGGAAGTTGGAACTATTAAGTGGTAGACAAGGTCCTACTTTTAAATTAAATATTTCTAAATGGTTCTTCTGTTAATATTGGTTTGACAGCCACATGTTGATTTTGGACTAAAGCTTATGGGTGCAGATGTTATGTCAATTCCTGGCCTGTACATATTTGTTCAGGTACATTATTTTTTTTATTTCCTGTCTTATGATTCTTGATTTTCTATATGTTGTCTTGGTGTTATTATATGTACTTCTCATTACCCTGCATGCTGTAGCCTCGTAAGGCTGAGAGAAATTAGGGATAACATACATCACAAAGCTTACAAGATACATCTTCATATCAATTGCATATCCATTTCATCTCTTAAATGAAGCCTTACAACAAACTCAGATACTTAATGACTAAGGCGGTTTTGCTGTTTAGTAAAACCAAATGTTGATCTGTACTCTGAATAGTTGAAATCTGAAATCTACTTTCAACTTCTGTATACTTCTGAATGCAATTGAACTGTTTGAATATCCAAATGCTGTAACATTTGAAAACAACCTATTTTACAAATTTACCCCTTCTCGAGTTGGAGGAGAAAGAACAACATAACATAAGAAAAAAATGGAAATGAAGTTCAGCATTCACCAATTCATAAGCTCTCAAAATGCAAAGGGAAATGTTGGTGAAAAGAGAAGGGTTTTGGGTAAGAAGATAAAAGAGTGGCACTTGTGTCAAAATAATTTTGGAAAAGATTATTTGAAAAGCCAAAAGCCTGTTAGTGCTTCACAGAAGGGAGTGGGCCTATGAGACACTAAGAGATTGTACCAAATGAGGTGGGACCATTGAAAAGTTGTCTTTTTTTTTTTCAATTTCAGTGGTCCATTCAGTGTGAACAAACACCATCTAAGAAATGGTTTTTAGAAATCAACACATTGAAGGATCCCGTTCAAAAAAATAACATTTTCATATCTATTACTTGTTGCATTTGGCTCAGTAACCTTGAGCACTGAAGGTAAATAACTAAGTCGCCTCCTATTATCATTTGATAAGATGGTATGCTTAACCTTAATGGAAGAGGAAATGAAAATATCAAAAGGAAAAAAGAGAAATGCAATAAAAAAAGATAATACAATTAAAATAGAGAGGGGCCATTGGAAACCTTCTTGTCTTTATATAAAATTGAATAGTAGAGTTTAATGAATCTAAGAAATGAAACTTTAGAGAGGTTTTTTTATGATACCCAGATACCTGTACAAAGGTGATGTATCATGTTAGTTACTTCAATTTTTAATCTATATTCCATTTCTGATGCCGTGTCCAACCATACCCTTGCCGTATGTATAGCATAGGTTTTATTTTTAGATTTAGTTAATAATTTAATATATAGTTAGGTGCAAGGAAATTTGTGTAACTTTTGTGGAATATCAACTAGGGTATGCATGGAACAATAAGTTTAAATTGATACATATAAGCGATTCAAGTGAAAACTGAAAAGATATTATATGCCACTTTTTGGTTAGTAGCCAATAATTGATTTATAGATAGTACAAGAAATATCAAATTACATTTAGTATGGTATGTGAACCTTCATTTTTCACTTTACAATAGAAATAGTCCATTGTTGCTCTCTCCAAAAAAAAAAAGAAAATGTAAGTTAAATGGTACCCACCCAGATCAATGTCTGTATGCTCCCTCTTAGCTAATGAATATATTGTATGTCATATAAGATCAGGTTTGGGACTTTGGGTTGAGTGGGATTGTACCACCTGATACCTGGAAAAGCAAACCTGAACCCAACCTAAAACCTGATTTGACTAATCCAGATTGGATCTAACCTGACCGAAGTTGCACCCTCTACTTGTATTTCATTTATGTATTTTGAATCCTTGTATTTCATTTCTAACATAATTTAGTTAATCTAGGTGTGCAACATAAAATGATATCTGTTTAATCATTTCTTACTACTTAAAACCATGTCCTTTTTGGTCTACCTCTAGCTCTTTTAGCTCCTTCAACTTGTAAGAGATCACTTCTTATGGGCGCTGCTGAAGATCTTCTCTGCATCATATTACCAAACCATTTTAGTCTACTTTCCTCATTTTGTCACCTACTGGAACAACTCCTAGGTTGATAGGGGTCAATCAGAAAGACTTATTCTAGAAGGAAGAAGAAGGCCCTGCAATAGGTCCTGATATGGCACAGTGATGATACTTAGAATTTGGGCTGAATTGGACACAAGGGGTAGTATTGTTTTTTAATAAATTTTCTGTGGAGTCAAATAATAGGATCTGATTTATCTTTATAGTTGGTTTATGTTTAGAGCTTTAGAGTTGTTGAATAAGCAGGGTAAGAGTTATTGAGTCTTCTTGAATTAAAATAGTATAGTGGCAATTCTGTAATTTTATGTTTTTTGAATTCTACTAGGATTCTTATGGGCTTAGTCGATAAATATGTTTTGGAAGTTTTGCACATGAATGAGTAAAATTAATTTGAGATTTTACAACTTATGCAATGCCTGATGAGTGATTCCCATGCCCTAGAGTGATTCTGGACACCATGTTGAGTGATTCCAAGTTTTCTCGCCACTTTTTGTTTTTTTTTATTTTTTGGAAAAGGTAACTTCCATTTAAAAGACAAAAAAAATGTGACTTTTTTTTCTGCCCCTTTTCTCATTTTGTTTTTAATACTTCAAGAAGCCATTACTGCTATCAATAGCTTTTTCACCAAAAGGCATCCATTCAACCTTCTCAAAGGATTGGAACCAATCTAGGCAAATTTTCCTTTAATTTTCATCAGAACTCGGAAAGTTTTCATCCGGACCATGTTTGTCCTTTTGGACACTCCCAATATATTCTTACATTTTTTGTGCCCCCAAATAACAACCTAAAATTCCACCTAGAACCCGTTGGTTTTTTTGATCTTTTTCCCAGTCCTGTAATTTTCGTCCTTTTATGTCATATATGCATGCTGAACCTGACCAACTTGGTTGCCCCATATAGCTATACATTTTAACCCTTCATATGAATTTTCAATAAAAAATTCTTTTCCTAGACCTGTTTTCCCCATTCTGAAGTTTTTTGTTGTCTTGGGGTGAATTTGCAATCTTTGCAATTAAATCTCCAGGATTTTTCTAATGTAATCAATCTTTGTTTTTGTCCTAAATCACCCCTATACTCATGCCAGCGCTCCTAAGCTTATTCTTTTGTCATTTAAGTCCTACATCATACATTCCTTCAAATAAGTTCATTTTCTACCTTGCCCTTTCTAGTTTTCCCACTCATCCATCTCAACAATCATATATCTCTGTTGAAACTAATGTACTGATAAAATTAATGGCTTGTTATTAACAGCTAAAAGCGAGAGATATCAGAACTAACTTTTCTTTGCACAAAATATCAGCATTCCTTTTGATATTTAAATAGGTGACAGTATCCTATGCCCTCAGAATCTAGGGAATGGATCTTTCTTGTTCTGTTGTATTTAGGTTTGGTTACAATTATCCAATTTATACTGTAGACTCACCCTGAAGAAGTTAACTACTAATTTTGTTCAGTACAACCAGTAAACAGGCCAGTTATACCAACTTCTCTTGCCTTCATGCAAAGATAAAACAAATTGATTTATCATCAATTGTCTTTCATGCTCCCATTGCTTTTTATTGTCATTTTGTGATTTTTCCTGTAGGAATTTATCAAAGATCAGGTTGCAAATATGTATTTGTGGCCAAAAACCCTAGAAGTTCAAGTCATGGATCCCTCAAGGTAAAGTTGCATTCTTTTTGTTTTTGTTCTATTTCTTTTTCTTAATGTTCTGTGTCCTTGTCACTTTAATGCTTGTAACAAAGGAATCTTGATCTGAAATTTACAGAGCTTTCAAGAGGCCTGTTGGAATTCTCCAGGTGAAGGTTTTGAGGGCAAAGAAGCTTAAGAAAAAAGATCTTATTGGGGCCTCAGATCCTTATGTCAAACTAAAACTGACTGGGGATAATAGGCTTTCATCAAAAAAGACGACAGTGAAGCACAAGAACTTGAACCCTGAATGGAATGAGGAATTCAGTTTGGTAGTTAAAGACCCAGAATCTCAAGTTTTGGAGCTTCGTGTCTATGACTGGGAACAGGTATGCTTCTGTTTTAGAGCTATTTCTACTTCCATGTTTTGTTGCTCAAGCTATGCTCATTCCTTTTCCCTAGGTTGGCAAACATGACAAGATGGGAATGAATATGATTACTTTGAAAGATCTCACTCCTGATGAACCAAAAGTTATGACTCTTGATCTTCTTAAAAACATGGATCCTAATGATGTTCAAAATGAGAGGTCACGTGGGCAGCTCGAGGTGGAAGTGACTTACAAACCTTTTACAGAGGATGATATACCTAAAGAATTTGAGGAGTCAAACACTGTGGAAAAAGCTCCAGAAGGAACACCTGATGGTGGTGGTCTGCTTGTAGTTATAGTTCACGAAGCCCAAGATGTTGAAGGGAAGCATCACACTAATCCATATGCTCGCCTCATTTTTAAAGGGGAGGAGAGAAGGACCAAGGTACATAATAGGCTCCATATATGCAATGAAAAAGGTGACCCATTTTGCAAATACTCAACAATACATGTATTTAAACTGTTAAAATGCTGCTTGTAACCTTACTAGTGAGCCTTCTTACAAATACTCAACAATATGTGTGTTTGAACCATTAAAATGCTGCTTGTAAGCTAATTATACCATGAACAGCTGATTTTCTTCACATCTTTTCATGTACTTTGAGTAAAAATGTAACACCTTTATTTCAGAAAGTATTCCCTTTTGCATGCAAGATCTATTTTTTTCTGTGCTCCCTTTTTTTCCTCTTTTATATGTAGATGCTTATTTTGCTGTCATTACCTTATAAAGGGTTTTCATAACCATCATCATCATTGAGACAACTTTATAAATTGTATTCATCTGTTCTGGTCTGTCTAGTGCCATATTTTCTTTTGTTAATTCAGTATTTTCACTTGTAATCCCATGAGGTGAAAGTTTTATTGCTTTTATTTTATATACCCATTAAACTTGCTATTTAGGATTGATTTCAGAATTATAGGGATCTGACATGACTTTGTGATTCATATTGTCTTGAATAACTCCTGTCATGTGCTGGTGCAGCCTATTAAGAAGAACAGGGATCCAAGATGGGAAGAAGAGTTTCAGTTTATGTTGGATGAACCACCCATTAATGATAAACTTCATGTTGAAGTAGTGAGTTCCTCGTCAAAACTGGGCCTTCTGCATACTAAGGTATTCATTGCATCACCCTTCTGTTTTTTAATGCTTGTAAAAACATTAACACTACCATAGAAATGAGAGAAACGAAATTTTTAAGAAATTATGGGTATCATCATCATCATCATCCAAGCCTTATCCCAACTATATGGGGTTGGCTACAGGAATCCTATTTCATCAGTCCATTCTGTTTAATGCCATATTCATTGTTAAAGTATTGGCACTTAAATCTTATCTTACTACTTCTAGCCATGTCTTTTAGACTACCCCTTGCCCTTCTAACCCCTTCAACTTGTAACAAGTCAATTCTTCTTATGGGTGCTGTCTTTTATTTTGTCATTTTTTTCACTTTAAGTGAATTCTTCTAGTTTGGTCATTTTGTCTTACTTTAAGTGAGTAGTGTAATGTCTTTTATTTTTCACTTTAAGTGTTATGCCCCATACTTAATTGGGGGCATAACTGTCTTTGTAACACACACTAGTAACATATAAATACAACCTGGACGACTAGAGAGAGTGGCTTTTCTCTCTAGTTTGTAACACAGTAGTAACTCTCTCTCTCTCTCTCTCTCCCCCCTTCATTCTCTTTCTTTCTCATTCTAGGACTGAAACCAGTGCAGATCGAATCTGTAACATGGTATCAGAGCATTGGTAATCAGTTCAGAAGATCAACCCAGATTTCTTCATCGTCTCCTACTCTCCTACCCTATTCTTCATCAGAAATCTCATTGATCCCTTGGAGAATCAAAGAGGCGCCAGAAAGGAGTGATCATTTTTTCCCTTCTGGAGGTTTTCATGCCTCCAGTTAGTACTGAAGTGGTTGGTAGAAACCCTCTAATCAATGGATTGAAGAGGGCTGTGTAGTGGACAGATTAGTGCATAGGCGATTTGTGTGGTATAGATAGCTGGATTTTATGGGTGTTACAGTGAAGAACAAACACAGGTTGATTTCTGAACTGGTGGTATGTGTTTCAGGTGTACATGGGTGTTTTTGTGGTGCTGAAAGTGTGTGGCAGCATTGATTTTTATTGCTGAAAAGTATGACAACAGATGTTTTCAGAAATAATCGGCCATTCGTGGTACAGCGTGGTGGCTAGCAAGTAGGGTGGTGTGATGTATTAGTGAGTGGAAAGTTTTTTTTTTTTTCTTTTACCCATTGGCAGCTATGGGAGACAGAGTGAATACAAATCTACTGTCATGATTCCCCCTAATTACCTAAATGTGCAGATGACCTCTATTAAGCTGAATGATGAGAACTATGTACCTTGGGCTGAGTCGGTAGAAGTCTTCCTTAGGGCTAAGGAGAAGATGAAGCATGTGAAAAGAGAGAAACTCTCAGTTGATTCTCAAGGGTAACAATGATTGAGAACAAAAGGATGCACATATTATGACATGGTTATGGAACTACATGGAATCCAAAATTAGTGTGAGTTTTATGTTCTATGGCCAAGGAGATTTGGGATCATGCAAAGGAGCCTTATTTTGGACAAGACAACACTACTAGAGTATACCAGCTCTACCAAGAGTATTTTAATCTGCAATAGGGAAATGAAAGTCTTGAGGAGTATTATGCTAGCATGACGAATCTTCGGAACGAGTTGAATGTTTATGATCCCCTTACACCTGATGTCAAAATTCAGCAATAACAGAGAAAACAACTTGTTGTGATTAGATTCTTAGTGGGATTGAAGGCTGAATATGAGCTAGAGAGAGCAAAGATATTAGGTGGTTCAGCCCTTCCCTCTCTTGAGGAGGCGTTTGCTTGTCTCCGTAGGATTTCTATTTGACCTTTAGATAACTCTACTATATCGGATAGGTTTGCCTTTTTTTGACAAAAGGGGGAGGTTGTTGAGGTAGAGGAGGAGGCTGGGGAGTTCAGATAGGTCATGGTCCAATGTTTAATTGTGGTGGTGGGCGCAATGGAGGTCGAGATTCACGGAGAGGTCGTGGTAGAGGACATAGTAATGGTCTAAGTGTACCTACTGTAGAATGGAGGGGCACACTGTTAACTTTTGTTATGATCTACATGGGCCAATCATGCGGTGACAAGTGGTGGTGCAAGAGATGAAATTCAGCATATTGATCAGACACCTTTTACATCACAAATGCCTTTGTGAAAGAAATGATGAGTGTTCCACGTGATGAATATGAGTGGTTACACCAAGGTACCTTATAGTAGAATAATGCTACCCTTGCCCACTTAGGTATGGCTTGTCTAGCATCCAAATCCTCTAATTGGATTATCGACTTTGGAGCTTCCAATCATATGACTGGGACTCCAGGTGTGTTTTCTTCTCTTTCTTAGTCTCCTACTTCTCACATGTTTACCTATGGCTCTACATCTCCTATTTGTGGTGTTGGTATTGGGTAATATTAACTTTGATTCATTATCTTTGTCTTTGGTTTTGTATGTTCCCAAATTCCCTTTTAACCTTATGTCTGTTAGTAAATTGATCAAGTCTCTCAATTGCTCCATCACCTTTTACCCCTTTTTTGTTTTTTAGGATCTTAAGACAGGGATGAAGATTGGTGGAGGGCATGAAGCTGGTGGATTGTATAATCTTGATGGTGGTAGTTCATCAGTAGCTCTTCAATTGTTTCTTTCTCCCCTCTAGTGGCACTGCAGACTTGGTCATCTCTCTCAAGGCACTTATGTTATTCTGTTGTTGATCCATCTTTCTACTTTGGAGTGTGAGTCATGTCAATAAGGTGTGCAGATTCAAGAAGTCATTTATGGGCTTAAATAGACACCACGTGCATGGTTTGGTAGTGTTAAAAGGGTAGTTTGGTCATTTTGTCTTACTTTAAGTGAGTAGTGCAGTGTCTTTTATATTTCACTTTAACTGTTAATGTCCCATATTTAATTAGGGGCATAACTGTCTATGTAACACACAGTAGTAACATATAAAATTATAAATACAACCTGGCCGACTAGAGAGAGTGACTTTTCTCTCTAGCTCAAACCAAGGGTTTTCACTCTCAACTTTTCTTCAGTTGAGATTGCCTCCAAAAACACTGGAATAGTCACATTGTTGGGGCCCACCAAAACAGTTTTCAGAGTCTTGAGTGAGTTGGATTGCAGCTGTCTACTTGTCTAATCTAGTTTGGATAAAAGGCACTAAACTTAAAAATTCTATCCCAATCATATGGGTTCGTCTGCATGAATCTGGTTTTGTCATTCCATCCTTCTATCGCAAATCTGCCTTCCACTATCTCAACTCAACCTATGCGTTCATTTTAGCCTGCCCCTACTCTCTCTCTCTCTCTCTCTCTCTCTCTCTCTCTCTCTCTCTCTCTCTCTCTCTCAATCATTTTAGGGGTGCTTGATCTTTTGCAACCACTCTATAGTGCCATTCTTACTGTTGCTAGAAATTTTGTTAGTGCTATTCTCAGAACCTTATTTTTGTTGGTTACTGAAGCCATTACTTCTTTTTATCAGGAAATTTTGGGCTATATTGATATCAACCTCGCAGATGTCATCAGCAACAAACGAATCAATGAGAAGTACCATCTCATTGACTCAAAGAATGGAATAATTCAGATTGAGATGCAATGGAGAACTTCGTCATGAGAGCAGTATTTTTCGTTGTGAATGAGACTATGCTTCTGAGTATGGACAGTCTGAGTCAGAGAAGACCTTAAGTTTTCCAGTTTCAAACTTGGTCAAATTGGTTCCTGTGCATGACAAATAAATTTGATTGGCCCTCCGTATATGTAAATTTCTTTGGTCAATGTTTTTCTATGTTTTCATGTTTAGGTTTAACCGGCTTGTATATTACCCCATGTGTTCTGTTACTCACAAAAATAGAAGATTAGGATGAAACTATAGAAAATACAGTCAGGACTCTTTGATGTGTATTTGTTACATCAAGAAAGAAGCTAGAGTACGGCTTTGTATGGTTTTTATTGGTATTTAACCTCCAATACTGAGGCGGTTCAAGATCTGCTGGATCTTGTGGCTGTTGACTTGATGTCTTGATGATATTGAGCCAAACTTTTGACTAGATTTTTTTGGTCGAAGAATCATTCCTGGTTTATGGTCTAGAACAGTAGAACCCAACTTTTTCTTCGTTCGTTTCCTTGGATTAAAATTCTAGGTTTGCATCCCTCACTTTCAAGTGGGAATTCTGCAGTGTTCTTTTTAAGTCATTGTACAGAAAATGAGTCTCGATTTGGGTATATGTTCTAAGGGTTAGAAGTTGGGTTTGGGCATGAGAGCGGCCATTCATGTTTGTTTTTCGAGTTAAGTCAGGCATCATGAAAAATTAGGAGAATGATCTAGTGAGCAGTGGTGAGATAATTGCACTTCTTGTAAATTTTCTGAAATTCATTTTACGAACAAATGTTTTTGATATTTTCAATTCAAATGCCATGATAGCCATATATTTATTAACCATCCAAGTTTGCTTTACAAAAACGTCTTTTTTTTTTACATATAACTAATTGCATCCAATGTAAAGGATTTTTCGTTTTTCCCAATTTAAAACTCAATTAATTGAGTAACATTGATCAGTGGAAAACAGAGCCACACCTAGAGCTGCAACTTTGGGTAGACCAACCCAACCAAGGTTTTTCAATGGTTGGGATTGGATCAGGCTTGAGTTAGGAAAATTCGATGTGGTAGTCGAAGCCCAAAACTAACTCATTTAGCATATGTATATCTGCTATTTAAGGGCATTGTTTTTAATGTTTTTCTCTTTTATTCTATTTCCAAGTTGAGCTATAAAACCCAAATGGATGGTATAAGCGTTCAAAACATGAGCAAAACGATCTTTAAAACCTGAGAAACTAATCCAACGCACCTGAGCCCACCATGAAGCACAATGTAATGAAAAGCCCGGTTAAATAGAGATCGTATTTTGTCCTCAGCTCACACCATACTCACAACATTTGCAGTCATGCATTGAAAACATCTTTACTTGTATATTTTTATGAGAAATTGTTTAATATTCATCATTACTTTTTGGCATTTCCCTTAAACACATCATAACTTTTCAAAACGTCCAAGAAACCCCGTGTCAGTAAGTTGACATTAAATATACTAATGGATGTTGGTAGATTACTATTTTACCTTTCGTTCTGTTGTAAATGAAAAATAAAACAAAACTTTGATAAAAAACAACAAATATATCTCAAATATTTAAGTCTAAAAAATTTTCTGCCCATTTAACATATTTAAGTAAAAGTAGAGCTTTTAATAAAAAAGAACATTTGATTCAAATCAAACTCATCTAATTGTCACTTTATCCCTAATTTAAAATGTAACAAGAACCAAGATCAAGAAAAGATCTTTGGTCAAGAAGAGGGTACGTGTCTTTGTAGGACCCAACGTCCACTTCTATCAGATATTAGTTAGAACAATGGTGTAGTGAATAAAAAATAAGCTGATACAAAAATATGTTTAATAAGGCTGACATACCATTCAAGGGAAGTTTGGTCATAAAAATTATATTTATGCTGATGTGGACAACTTCTTTCAATGAACACTAACCTTGCTCTAACGGATGGTGAGTTTTGAAAAACAAATAGTCACTAACATGGGGTTCTCTAGACGTTTTAAAAAGTTACAGCAAGTTTAAGAGAAATACTGAAAAGTCATGATGAATTTTAGACAATTTCCCTATTTACATTTATGGAAAGATGTTGCCGATAGTGGTGTAAATCAGGTCGTGGCCTGGCACGATTGTATGGGCCAATGAGTCATGTCGGGCTTGAGGTTTCAGGTCAGCGGGCCATGCTCGGCCCGCACTGTCGTGCCATGCTGCCCGTAGCCCGTGAGCTAACACAGCCCATATATATTTGCATATATTTTATATATTTATATATAATATATTATATACTATATAAATTATAATTATATAATAATATATAGTATATAATATATTAATAAATTAAACAATTTTTTCAAATTTATTATACTATTTTATTTAATTATTATATATATAAGTTATTATATACATCAAAATTTATATAAAATTAAAATTTTAAGGTTTTATTTTTTTAAATAAATGACTTTGGCCCGACCCATAGCCTGATTTGGCCCAAGGCTCGATCCACAAACCAGTCCGACCCGACCTAATATGGGCCCGCATAAACTCAGTCCAACCCCTCAAAATATCTTAAGGGAGAGAGGCACAGCCTCAAACGGCCCACAGATCAGCACGGCCCAGCACACGCTTTGCACGAACCATGCCGTACAACCGATGCACAGCTGGAAAGGCTGGAGGATGGCGTGAAGATGAAATCCTACTTCCAATAAATAAACAGATTTGGACGTGGGTGTTCAAAGCTATGCAAAGCCGAAGAATAAAGATGCATCATCCATAGTTAGGCTAGCTAGTGCAACAGAATAATAACCCTAGCCGAAGAATAAGAATAAGAATGGATAAAGATGCATCATCAAAAGATGGCGTTCTTTCTTTCCTGGTCCAAGCGCTGGCCCCAGCCGCAGCCAACAGAATACTCCAAAATTAGAGAAGATGATCTCCGGTGGAATTCAAAAATCTGCATTGGGCATATCCATAGTTTTCTGTAAAAACTATGCCCCTCTCACGTTAACGGCCTTGAGGCTAAATGTGAAATTAAAATTACAAAAAGTTCCGTTCAAAATTCTGTATTGATTCTTATCAATTTTCTACAAAGTGGTGTTATGAAATGATATTAGAGCAATTTTGAAAATACTTATACATATAAATGACAATTACATTAGAATATTTTCTAAAATTAACTGATGGAATGCCAAGTACAGGGGCAAGTGCTAAAATCTGAAAGTTCAGGGTGACTCCTTGTAGCAAACGAAACTTCTAGGGAGGGGGTCAGTATCTAGGGGTGTCAATTGGACTGTATTTGGTCCAATGCGATCCAATCCAATGTGAGTCCATTATAAATGGACAAAGTCCAATCCAGTCCAATAAATGTTTTAGACCAATTTGAATTGGTCCAATTCAATGTGTGGACCGTCAAATCTGTTCAAATTTATTTTGATTTAGATTGGTTTCAATTCAAACCTTGTCTATTGACACATATATTCTTATCTTATATCAATGGACCAGATATTGGCTTAATCCAACCCAATCCAATATAAAGTTATTACGAACGGATCAGTTCCAATTCAATCTAATAAATATTTTGAACCGAATTGCTCCAATTCAATATGTCTTATTGGTCCATCCAATCCATTCAAAATAATCTTAGACTGGACAGGGTCAATCCAAAACTGGTTCATTGACACCTTTATCAGTATCAATGTATCACTGTTAACAAAATTAATACTGATATGATAAAATACGATACAATACATCTGACACAGAGAGGGAGGTGAGAATAATGAGGCAGCGGCAAGCAATCAGGACACAACTAATATATATATCATGTGTTTCTCCTAATCATGGACACAATGAAGTTGATGTGCTTGACTCCCTTTACAGTGGCCACCAGCAGATGGCCAAACCTTTGATATAAACGGTCCATGACTTTTTCTCCAAAATGATTTTGGAGCATAGATTCCGAAACGGCTCTGATAGCCCTAGCCAAACCCAAGGCTTTCGTTAATTTATCACATTCATCCTTTTCCTGATCATGATTCCAATCCAACGCCATACTCTCAAGACAGTCAAGTTCAAACGACCCGTTTTTCTCTATCTCTGATTTGATTTCCTCAGCAGAGGGTGCGTAGAAGGGTGCATTGAACGAATCCAACTTCTCCTCTTCAACGATCCCCTGACAATAATTGTCCATGCATGTTCAAATATTCATACATTTTATATTATTAATTTCCAGTAATTAAGAAGTAATTAACACACAAATGAAACAAATATATATATATATATATATTTGATCAGGAGCTTCTGAATCGAGAGTTGGCCGCAGGCAAGCTGATAGATATATAAAAAGTTGGCAACTTAATTACCTCTGTTATCAAGTCTGTGAGGGCCTGGGCTAAGAGCTCCCAAAGATAGCAGCTTTCTTCAGACGAGGGGTTTGCAGTAATCCTACCTAAAAATGTTAACACCATCCGCCCTCCTGCAACTATTTCTTCTGCTCTCGATTTGAGAAACAGCGAGAAATCCCTTTGAAACTGCGTTAAATATGCCTTTGCAACATCAGGCGGGCTTGTCTTAGAGATGTATATCTTTCCCTTATTCCCTGGTGGATTCGCTTTGGCATCCAGTCCTGGAGGGACCTGCATGTCACGAAATCGAAATTTTCAATTACCCTCCTCAACACAAGGACAAAGTCGCCTACTTGATGTTTCACTTATAAGAAATTTAGGCTCAATTTGGAAGAGTATACGATGCAAATATAAATTTAGAAATACAAAACACTAGGCTTTGCACCGTATATATATACGTTTGTATTTATACATCACTCACTAAATTAAGTCTTAGCTAAGAAATTTTTATTGGCTTTATTGTCCCAAATTCCCACTTCTGCATTAAGAACATCTCTCATATTTAATGTTGTCACTCATTAATCGGAATATGTTCCCAAATTGCAGTTGTAATGTGTTGTAAGGTTCATGTAAGGCATGCTCTACGAGGAATAAATCCAATTTCACCTATGCTATAATATCCTCTTGAATTGTGATAGATTATTCCCCTTGTCATTGTTACAGTTCCCAATTATTGTCAATTGCCTTGCACTTTGGTTTTGTGATGTGAATTGAGTCTCTTACTTTGCAATCAGTGTAAAATGTTATCAATCTAAAGATACACCGATGACATTTTACATTGATCATATTGTTTTTTTTGAAAATAGTGATGGGTGGAAGAGTAAAGTTTTATATTGATAAAAATTGATCTAATTTTTATATCGATTATCAATATAAAACTTTAGAGTTGATGAGGTTTTATATCGATTATCAACGTAAAACTACACTCCATCCAAACACACTCAAAACTAAATTGGAGTGTAGTTTTAAGTTGATTATAATTATACCCTATTTCTCCAAGTGCATACAATACTGAACCTATGTAAAATTTACATTGCATCCAAATGCAGCCTTAAGTTTTGTGACTTTGGTTTTCTTCTTTTTTTAAATGGAAAAAGTAATACCTTAAATCAATAAAACAATTTCTTAACTTAAATTAGTTTATTTTTCAAAATGCATTAAAAATACATTTGAAATGCTATGGGTCAAGTCAAATTGGTATTGGGCTAGACCCTATAAGGTTGAATCGGGTTCGATGTCAGGTTGAGGCAAACCCATGCCGAACCCAACCTATTGACATCCCTACTTAGAATCGAGGTGTCCAAATCCTGGGCCGATTTAGCTAGCTATAAATTAGAACTGACCCATGATGGGACCAAGCATGCAATTGATTGCATGGTTTTTAAAACCGACCCAGAGACTGAATCGGTCAGGGGTCCGATTACTGGGTCAAACGGTCCAATCGTTCAAACCGAATGGTAAAAAATTAAAAAAAAAATGGTCAAAACCATTCGAACAATTAACCGCCCGGGTCAGTGGTTTGCTGACCAAAACCAATGGTTTTTGGAGAAAATCCAGTTTTGGGGGAAAAACGGAACCGGTCATTCCCGGTTTTTCCAGTCCAATCGTCCGGTCCGGTCAGTTTTGAAAACCATGATTGATTGTAAAGGGGGCCTCGCTCTAATGGCCACCATAGCCGAGTTGAACCGATTAATCCAGATTCTCGCCCCATGCTTGAAAGGCAATGGACCTAGCAAGCTTAAGCTACCATTACCACGCATATACGTACTTCCAATTACCAACTAACCCGAGAGAGCCAATGCAGACTGGAAGAAGAGTGCACAAAGTGTAGGGTGTTGCTGGGGAAGAGCCTCCCGTAGAAAGAACCTGGTACAACGGCAACAAAACACGGTCCGAACTTTTCTCCTTTCTCTTCCCTGAGCTTCTCGTGGAATGATGGCAGTGACTGGCACACGCTGTTGAAATCGTTTCCCGGGAGGTCGTTCAGAAACACCTGAAACTCCGGTGAGGAACGGTCTAGCTGACGGCATCTTTGATCAACAATGTTTATCATCTCGGAGACAGCCAACAGGGTGTTGGGGCCCGAAGAACAACCCAAGTCCGCTATGGTAATGGTCTCTGGGAAGCTGGTGTCATACATATCCAGCACAGCTTTCTTTATTATGGGCTTTGCCATGGATATTACCTTATTCTTCACACAGACAAAAGATAAGGTCAATATAAATAAAAAGAAGAAGAAGCAGAAGAGTGGACTGACCTGGGATGTTGAGTTCTTAGCATAGCTAGTCTCTCCGTTCCCTCCATTCATGTGGAGTACTTTCTGAACTTCCATCAACTTTGAACTCGCCTTCATACTTTGCACCTCCATTCTCCTCTCTCTCTCTCTCTCTCGTTATCTACATACCAAATCAACACGGCTGGCTTTGTTTCACGCTTTATAGGTCTATGACTCTCGACTCGTCATTCACCGTTCAAAACAGAATATGTCTGACAGAATAATGACTCTAATGTCCCGTTTGGTGCATTTTTCCACGTGGTCTATTGGTTATTTATAAATCTGGAAGATCCTAATTCGGTCTTTTACCGTTTGATTCACGTAAATTTAACCATCAAAAGATACATAAATAAAACACGAAAAGCACAAAATTAACAATTTTTGGGAAACTTCAAATAGATATTTTGTATTTTTTTATTTGTCTTTACATCCAACTTATAAAAAGATATAATTTAACTAAACATACTTCAAACTACTTAGATCTTAATGCAAAAACTCAATATATGTTTTGAATGTCAAAACTATCTGAAAATTTTTTCAAAAAAACTTGTTAAACGACTCATAAATTAAATCAAATAAACAAGACCCAAGTTACTTTATCACAGTGTGTAACTTTCTAAAACGCCCACACTGAAACAGTGTTTTGTGAGTCGGTGGACTATACACCCATGTATTTCCTCCATAATGTAAGTAACTGAAGCTAGAAAAGAGGCATATGGACCTAAGCTCCCAGCTATCTGACCCAATGGGCATGGCATATTCCACCAATCACATGCATCTTTATCACGGCATAAGCTTCCAAAATGAACTCAACTAATGAGTAATGTTTATCCTGAACCCACTCACCCTCGTACATGGTTTTTAAAACCGACCCCGTGATTGAACTGATTAGGGTCCGGTTATCAGGTTGAACGGTTAGATCGTTCAAACTGAATGCTTGGCCCATTTTGATAGAAAATAAAAAAATAAAAAACAGTTAAAACCATTCAAACGATTCAGTGGTTCGTTGATCAAAATCAACAATTTTGGAGGAAAACGTTTGATTTTTCCAGTCCGGTCCGATTTTGAAAACCATACCTTTGCATATAGCTTTATGTCTCTCAACTCTCACCTAATCAATCAAGACCCCGCCTTTTTCTGGGCCCTTGTCGTCTACGCTCCTTAGTTTCCTGTGTGATCTTGCTAATTTAACTAATTTCCCTACTATTAAATAAGCAGTTGGTAGTTAAAATCTACTTAGTGTGTGTAATACAATGTATATAAATATGGTAATCTTGAGATGCTGCATTGATTTAACAGTACTCTCCAACTGTGATTTAGTGGAGTATGAGAGTTTTTACATAAGGGCAACTTTTGGACCCTAATATCAATAAAAGTAATATTTTAAAAAAATCAAAAATATGTTAACTTTTTAAAAATAATATCAATTAAGGGTAAAAACATTGTTCATCTTCTTCCTCTTACAATCCATTCATCAAAGTTATCATCTGCCACCACTTCCGGCAATGCCTCCGCCTCTAGCAACGTTGTTAGAGGTGGGTGGAGGTAGAGGCAGCGGCAGCAGCGCTGATGGGTGGAGGTGGTGGCATTGGGCAAAGGAATGACCATTAGTGCCGTCGTCGCTGCCTCTGCCTCTACCCACCTCCGGCAACGTTGTCGAAGGCGGAGGCGGAGGTGGGAGGAGATAGGTGGGGAAGTTGTTGCAAGTGGTGGTGGACAGCGATGGACGGCGACACTGCTGAATGGATTGCAAGAAGAAGAAGATGAATAATATTTTTATCGTTAATTGATATTATTTTCAAAAAATTAACCTATTTTTTAAATTTTTTTAAAAGTATTACTTTTATTAATATTAGGGCCCTAAAGGAAATTGCCCTCATCTATTATAATCCTTATTTAAAAAAAAATTAATAAATAAATTAACTTTTTAAAAATGATAGTTAGTGGAATATGAGAGTTGGGATCCATTGAAGATTATGGCTTTCGGGTCCTTTCGGCTGTGTCCTTTGATACCGGCACCCAATAATAAGCTTTACGGTCAAACCAGCTTTTGTCTCATCCAATAAACAGCTTCCACTCACAATATTCCTTCGGTATTTTTTTCTTTCTTTGTGGCCTTATGAGTTATTTTATTGGTAAAAATTGGCTGTCTAAATTCCATAAATGGGCCGTCATGAGTTCGGATTTCTTCCACACATAATCCTACTCAAATCCATCTGACAGCACGTTGCAGCCATACATCAAGAACATCTCTCTATTATTACGTCTTCATTCACGAGAGATGCTCTCAATTCGCGGCTGCAAGTGCTTTGAGGTGGGTGTGACAAGAAAATCTGGATTCAGCTGTTATCTCATGACACGTTACTTCACATGCACAAGACACGTTATCTCATTTAGCTCTTCAGTTGTCTTTTTAATTAAAAATATTAATTGTAATTACTGTTTTACCTCATATTCATGCTAACGTGTCGTATGCACCAGTACAAGAAACTTTAAACAGTCTGGGCTGTTTTTCCCAAACAGCCAAGCTTTTCCCGAGCGCGGACAGCGAACATTTTCTCTTATTTATTTATTTGTATCTCTTTAATTAATCAAATTAATTAGCTCTTAGATTCAACGCATGGGAAGTGATAGGTGAAAGTGGATAATGACTAAGGGCTTCATACGTGTCTAAGTTTAACCCCTTATCGGTCAGAATGAGGGAATTTTCAAAGTTGCCATGTGAACAATGGATACCACCACTCAGATGATCCATTCCCAAATCTCTTCCAAAAATTTAAAAGAAAAAAAACAAGAATCTAAATATATACTGCTTTAAGCACCATCTCCTAAAAAGGTTTATATTTTGTATATATGCAGTATTAGACAATCTCCTCTTTATAAACAAAACATTATTAGGCCCGAGCCAGGCCTTATATAAAACACAAAACCCAATTTTGACAGATATTTTATAATATATTTATTATATAATATTAATAATATTATTATATATTATATAATATTTAATACATTTAATTTATTAATTTTACTATTATATAATATATATTATATATTATCAATGTATATATTAGATTTCTATTATATATTTAATATTATCGGTTAAGCTTATTGGAAAAACTCAAACCTGGCCCAAAAATAATCAGGCTCGATTTTTAGAGCTCGAACCTAAACCCCGTGGGGTTAAAAAAGTTTCACCTATCGACTATAAAAAGGAAATAAAATAACTAATTAAGTTGGGTGTAGTCAAGGCAAACTGGGCTTGGGTTATCTAATGTGTAGGCGGCCTAGCCCCAAAAATGGATAAACCCGTGGTTTTGGGCCTAATTCCATGCCATGTAAAAATTGGAGTTAGGTTAGTCCACGCTCAGGATGGGCCCATTCAAATTGCACAGCCTAACGTATAAAGTTAACGACCAATCAGTACTCACTCGAGATTTCCTACTCACTTTTTTTACCTGCTCTCTACTGTTGTGAATTGGAGCCATACATTTTTTATTATGAATAGAGAGATGTGTGGCTGCAATTCACTGCAAGTAAAAAGTGGGTAGAAAATGTGAGTAGGAAATCTGGGCTCATCCATACTGACGTGCTCTACCTATACTAGATGCACTATTTTGTCTAGGGCCCATTTTCAAAGTTAGTTTTCTTGTGGCAAGAGGCCCCTGCAAAACAGTCTGGATGAGCTGGAGACAAAATCATACACCCGATTGAACTATCTATCATCGTTGAACACATCAATGCTCACTATATGCCCCATCCGAGACCCAGCTGTACTGAACACTGGCATGTTCAACCATGATAGATAATTTAGTCGGGTGTGTATGTTTTTATATGAAGAGGCAATATGGAAAAAATGGTTAAATTTGTAAAAATTGAAGGGGGCTAATGTGAACTCATGAGTGACAAGTGTGATTTGACGAGAGAGAATCATAGAACAATCGCCACACGGGAGCATCAGTCCTCGAGGAGATCGGCTTCAGTCAAGGCAAGCCCATGCTCACACCATCCCAACAGCCTCTTGCAACCTTGCATCGGGAATATCTCCCAATGAAATAAAGCACATGAGTAGGGAGATATTTCCAATGCAATGTTGTAAAGGCTGCTCGAACAGGCGTTGCCCTGAAGGAAGTCGAACTCGTCCTCAAGTGCCACAACTCACCTGTAGGGATGCCAGTTAATGACATCTACAAGGTGGTCGAAAGGTGCCACACGTGCAAGAGGGCAAATACGAGTCAATCTATTGTAAGGTTCCATTTGTTGAAGTGAAATATTTCATTTCGCAAACAGAGAGAAATTGTCCATATTATGCATGCATGCATGTATGTATGTATGTATGTATGTATGTATGTATGTATGTATGTATGTAGTATGGTATGGGCATATATTATTAGGCCTAAGTATGGGCTAGGTTGGGCTACCCCATCCTAACCAGGTCTAGCCCATGGCCATCTTCAATTGAAGAGGGAGAGGAGTGGGATGGCATGAACCTTGGAGTGAAAGAGGAGAAATTGTAAGCCCAAACCCTAGAAGAAAAGGCATTTGATGCATAGAGTGATGGGTTGGATCTAGGAAGCTAGTTGTAAACAAATTAAAATAAAAAAGTAATCACAAATCTTAATTAAAAAAAGTACTCAAAAAATAATAAATTAAAATTACAGCAAAAAAATAGTAAGTATCCAAAAAGTAATACATATAATAATAATAATAATAATAATAATAATAATAATTTCTAAATATTATTTCATTAATAATTATATAATTAGATAATTAAGTAATTAGTATTAACTATTTAAATGAAAATTAAACAACCACTTCATTATAAAAATATTAATTTTATTTTATAATTTCTATTTCTATTATTATTATTATTATTATTATTATTATTATTATTATTATTAACAAATGCCCATGTATCTCATTGTTTGGTTCAGCCGATCATTGAAGAATCAAGCATGCCTTGAAAATTGGGACTCCACAACCATTTCCCCCAATGGTTGACTGATTTGTATCTTATGTGTTGTTTACCTGTCAACACATACATGAAAAACGGTGATGAAAATCATCTTACCAAATAGCATAGTGTTGCTCACTGCCTACGTGGCATAAGCATTTTTTTGTGAAAAATGGGTTTTGAAAGCATGGGCATTTTTTCTTGAAAATCGGTCCCAAAAAGCGCCCACGCTTACAAACACCATAATAGATTTCAATTTTCAAATTGATGTAAGTGAGAATATATTGCTCTTAGAAAAAAAAATTAATGTATTTCAAATTCATATATTCTTGTTATTTATTATTTACCATTTACAAATTTACTTTTCACAATTATTATTTTTATTATTAATTACTTTATTATTTATAAAATCATATATTATTTTTTTTATTTTTATTATATAGGTGTATTTTTATTTCTATCTGATTTATTGTTTTCTAATAACATATGTATATAAATATTATTTTGAAGAAATCATTAATTTTTACAAATAAAAGTTAGATAATAATTATTTATTGTTTTTAATTATCCTCTCCCTCGTCCCTCCTTGTTCTTCTCTTTCTTTCGATCTCTCTCTCTCTATCTTTATTAGGCCCAAGTACGGTAGTAGGTTGGGCCTCGACAACCCCATCCTAGCCTGGTCTGTCCCATTGTCTTCTTCAATTGAAGAGGGGGATGGAGTGGGATGGCAGAAAGTCAGAAACCATGGAGTGATGGAGGAGAAATTGTAAGCCCAGACCTCAGAGAAAAAGAGCGATGGGTTGTAGCAAATTAAAATAAAAAGTAATCATAAATCTTAATAAATAAAGTACTCAAACAAAATATTAGATTAAAATTACAGCGAACAAATAGTAAGTAGCAAAAAAGTAATAATAAATGATCATAAACCAGTTATTCAAAACATAAGAATTAATCAAAAAATAATAATTCAGAAATAGTAAAAAAAAAAAAAGTAACAATGGTGGAGCGTCTGAGCGTGTTCACATTGGTTACATAGCAAGTGATTAATATCTAACAAATCCGGACTCAATTCAGATAAATACCTACAAGGAGAAGCTTTTTTTTTTTTTTTCATAGAGATTCTTTTGAATTGATTCATTCATTTCAAGTAATTGATTATTGTCAAGTAATTGTAAAAAACAATTAAAAATACCAAGTAATCCAAACCAACAATCAAGCATCAATTCATGTGTTTTTTTTTCTACTATTTTTCAAATAATATGAAAATTCAATGAAAAGTAATGGGGAAAATCAACTGAGAAGTAATTGTATAAATAAATGTCTTGTGCATTTTTTAAACAGAAAAATAAATTAAGTGACGTCTATAACTGGGAATTTAGTCCATTCACACACACACAATTTTCAAGAATCAACAATCCATTAGGTCTCTTTCTCTTTAAAAATCTACTAGTAAAAGTATATGTGCGTTTCATGTGGCAATATCAAATGATGATGATGATGATGATGATAGTCAACAACCAAATGACTTTACCGATTGAACCATTAACCTATTTAATCAGAAAAATGGACTATGATTAAGACATTAACTCATTTTTTTTCTTTGTACTTTAGCCATTTTTATCTTTACTAACAATAATTCTTATTTTTCAAGCATATTTTTGTTAAATATAACGAATATACAATATTAATGCATGTTCAAAATTTTCTATAAAATTTATAAAAAAAATCTATATTTTTATTTTTTATTATTTAATTTATGAGATAATAAAAATTACTTATTTACCAAGAGGAAATGCAATTCCAATATATTGTTCGAATATTGGTTTTTAATATTATGGTCAAATTATATATATATATATATATATATATATCATTTGTATATAATATATATGTTATTTATATTGCATTTTTGTAAACTTCTTATATGATAAAAATAGTTAAAAATACTTATATTTTTTGTTTTTCTTTGTTTTAACTAATATATTTTCTTTTCCTTTTAATAATTTTTTTAATTAAATCGAATCGTATCAGATTCGGATATCCAACATATTGATCAGATTCAGATTTGAATCAATATTTATGATATCCGATCAGATCTTCGGATTGAATCGAATTCAAATATACCCTGATTCAAATCCAATCCAATCTATTTGCATCCTTACCAAACCACTTGCCTACAATGACCTAGCTAATTAAATCATTGAGCCATTTGAGTGGTTAGTGGGGTAATGTGTTAGACATTAATGCTCTTTGTTTTTTTTTTTTTTAACCTAATTTTCATTCCATTTCGATCATTAGTGAAAATAATTCTCATTAACCACACTTTTTTTTATATGATGAATATATAATATTATAGAATGTACCCAAAATTATCTACAAATTTCTATATTTTCTATAATTTTATGTATTTTATTATTTAATAATAACATCATGTGTTGATTAATTTGACATGGATAGTTGAACCATTAACCCACTACTTGGATGGAAAAACCATTTTTTTTCTTTTTCAATTGATTTTAAATCATGTTTTACATTTTCATCATCAATAAAAGTAATTTTTATTTTCGCATTTATTTTTGTACATGGCATTACCAAATGATGATGATGATAATAATCAGTAACCAAAGGACCTTACCTAGTTGAACCATTAACCTATTTAACCAAGAAAATGGACTATGATTAAGACATTAATTCATTTTTTCTTTGTATTTTAGCCATTTCTATATTTACTAACAATAATTCTCATTTTTTTAATATATTTTATTTTTTATTATTTAATTTATGAGATAATAAAAATTACTTATTTACCAAGATGAAATGCAATTCCGATATATTGTTTGAACATTGGTTTTTAATATTGTGGTCAAATCAGTTATTTATATTATAGTATATATTATTTATATATAATATAAATGTTATTTATTATTTATTTATAAATATGTTATTTATATTGCATTTTTGTAAACTTTTTATATGATGGATATAGTTGAAAAAATACTTATATTTTTGTTTTTTATTTCAACTGTTATATTTTTATTTTATTTTAATAATTTATTACTTTTTTAAGCAACTAAATAGGATCTAATCAGGTTCGAATATCTGACATCTTGATTAGATTTGGATTCGAATCAATATTTATGAGATCGGTCGAATCTTTGGATTATATCATATTTGAATATACCCTAATTCAAATATGATTTGATATGTTCGCATCCCTACCAAACCAGTTGCATACGATGACCTAGCTAATTAAATTATTGAACCATTTGACATAATTAGTTGGGTCATGTGTTAGACATTAATGCTATTTACTTTTTATTCCTAATTTTTATCCCATTTCTATCATTAACGAAAATAATTCTCATTAATCGCACTTTTTGTATGATGAATATATAATATTATAGAATGTACCCAAAATTATCGACAAATTTCTATATTTTTTATAACTTTATGTATTTTATTATTTAATAATAACATCTATTTGACATGGACAATTTAACCACTAATCAATCACTTGGATTGAAAAACCATTTTGCTTTTTCGGTTGAATTTAAATCATGTATTCTATTTTCATCATCGATAAAAGTAATTATTATTTTCATATTTATTTTTGTTTAATATGGTGAATATATAACAATGGAATTGTATCAAAATTCTTTATACAAAGCTTATATTTTTCCTTGAGTTTATATATATTTATGTAAGTATGTATGTATGTATATTATATATATATATATATATACATGGAATTTCAAATTGGTTTTAAATTTTGCATTTCATTTATATCATTGATAAAATAATTATTATTTATCATACTTATTTTTGTTTATATTATTAGTATATAATATCATAGACGTGCCCAAAATTGTTTCATATTTTTTTGTACTATTTTATTTAATAAAAAATTATTTTTAATTATACATCATGGGTTAACTTATTTGACTTGAAAGATTGAACCACTAACCCACCCCGTAAATAGGAAGATGGTTTAATTTCCCATCGATTTTAAGTTGTATATTTGATGTCCATCATTAATAAAATGATGTCTATTTTATCATAGTTGTTTTTTAATATGACAAATATATAATAATAGAAATGTGTTCCATTTTTTTCAAACATTTTTTTCTATATTTTTGTATATATTATATTTTTTAACTTGTATTATTTATTTATGACATCATGAAATTATCCATTTGACCCAAATGGTTGAAGTACTTACCCACCACCTAGATGGAAAATATGATTTCATTTTTATCTTTATTTTAAAAATATAAAATTTTATTTTATTAATAATTATTGTGTATGGATTTATTAGTAAAATTTAATAATGATAAACAAAAGTATAAATGCTGGATTCAATGAGGGAGAATGTGATTTATTTAATGACTTAAATGTGAGGCTTAATGAAATGTAATTGAATGTACTTAATGATAT
Organism: Nelumbo lutea; assembly: GCF_056320005.1. Classification (NCBI taxonomy): domain Eukaryota; kingdom Viridiplantae; phylum Streptophyta; class Magnoliopsida; order Proteales; family Nelumbonaceae; genus Nelumbo; species Nelumbo lutea. Next base: position 4,520,940 of record NC_142688.1, read on the forward strand.
TCTTTTAATTACATTTTAGACCATGTCAATGGAGATGAACTAAATTCAAGAGGATGGATATTTTAGTAAAGAAAATTTCCAAAAGCCAATACCTCCTCATTCACACTTTTATAAGTAGTATGGATTTTATCAACAAACAAATTCAGACCATTTCATCATTAAGGATGGGTGGGACCTTCAGGTCAATGGTTATGCTGCTTATATATTATCTCTTAAATTGGACCATATTAAGTCATACCTAATTAGATGGAGACACTCAAAATTCATTGATCCAAACAAAACCCTAACTGAGCTAGAAAAACAAATTATAGAGACTGAACAATTGTCACCTTGGGACCAAAAGCATGTTTATAAGAAATTTTAGGACACACAAATTCAGGTTAGGAGTTTATGGAGACAAAAATCAAAACAACTCTTGGTACAACTAGGTGACAAGAATACTAATTATTTCCACAAAAGTACCATGTTTCGCCAGAAAAAGAATATTATTGAAGGAATAAAAAATGATCAAGGTACTTGAATGACTAAGCATACAGATATTGCATAAGTTTTTGTCTCCTACTTTTTAGAGTTGTTCACCCGTCAGTCTTTGGGGGACTTAAGTTTCATCTCAAATATGATCAATCCAATCATATCAGAAAAAGACAACTTGTATCTAACATCCATCCCCTTTGAAGAAGAGGTCAAAATAGTCCTTTTTAATATAGGAAGCCTAAAAGCCCCTGGTCCAAATGGCATGCCAGCCCTAGTCTATAAGGAGAATTGGGATTTGATGGGTAATGAAATAATAGAATTTGCCAATGAATTATTCCAAAACCAAAAAAAAAAAAAAAAGCTTAGAGGACTGAACCACACTTTTCTTTATCTGATACCTAAGAAGGTCAATTGTACTAAAGTTCAGGATTTCTGACCAATTAGTATGTGCAATGTGTTATATAAAGTCATACCTTTTAGACTTCATACAATTCTAGACAAATGTATTGTTCCACTTCTTCAATCATAAAAAAAGAGGGCCTGGTTTTTTGGATATTAAACTAGACATGGCTAAAGCCTATGATTGCCTCGAATGGTCTTTTCTCGTAAAAGTCCTTGCCCTAGGTTTTTTTGGGACCTTCTGCCAAATTATTTGGGAATGTCTCTCTTCAATGTCCTTTGTCTTTATTAATGGAACATTTGAGGGGCACTTCTCCCCTACTAGAAGCCTCAGACTCAGACAGGGGGTCCCCTTTCCCCTATCTTTTCATTATAGCAATGGAATGTCTTTCCAAAATGCTTTACAAAGCTAAGGATGAAGGATGTCTTCAAGGAATTCAAATAGCAACTAGAACCCCCTCCATTTCTCACTTATTCTATGCTGATGACATTCTTCTTTTCGTTTGAGCTCATAGTGAGGAGTTGGATAACATGCCAGATCTTCTGAATCAATTCCAAAACGTGTTAGGTCAACTCATAAACCTTGACAAATTAGGAATTCATTTCAGCAAAAATATTCACCCTCGACATCAATGAATGATCTGGAAGCAACTCTAGATGAAAAACCTCCAGCCAAACTCAATACTTAGGAATTCCCCTATGTTGGCCAAGAAATAAACACTCACTTATCCTTTGTGCTTGGTAACTTAAAATCTCGCTTAAATAATTGGAAAGCCGCTATTTAAGTCAGGCGGATAAGCAGGTCTTAATTAGATCAATCATACAAGCCATGTCCATCCACACTATGAGTATAGTCCAAATTCCAAAGAAAGCTTTGGAAAACATTGAAAAAACAATCAAGAACTTTTGGTGGGACAAATCTGAGACCAACCTGCTCCTAGAATAAATTTTTCAAACCAAGAAACCTGTGGGGTTTGGGTTTTAGAAACATCAAACTTGTCAATCAAGTTTTACTAACAAAGATAGCCTGCAGATTTCTGAATGAACAACATAAACTTTGGACTTTGGTTTGAAAAGTCAAATATCTTAAAAGCAAGAGCTTCTTTCCTTATATCATTTCTCGATAAGGCTCTTTCTTTTGGAAATCCATTGCTCCCCAACTTCGTAATGTATCTCAACAAGTAGGTTTTTTGGTCTCTACTGATTCTAATTAATCAATTGCTCAAGTGCCTTGGATCCAAACCCGAAGTGGGTTCCAAATGATTGACCTCCCACCTATCCAAACTATCGAGAACTTGACTTTCTCATATTTCATATCCAATGGCAATTAGAATGTAAACCTACTTAATACTTTGATAAAGACAAGTACCAAAACATTCTAAACACCTTCATCTTTCCTGAAAATCATTCACCAAGCTGGATCTGGTTACCTCATCCATCAGAGAAATTTACTACCAAACAGGCATATAAATTGCTAGAATCCCCCATGAATCTAAACCCTTTCGACAGTCTCAAAACTTGCAAGAAGAGGATCTGGACCCTCCCAATACCTCCCCGACATTAAATGTTTCATTGGAGAGTGATTAACAATTTTTCCCCAGTAAGAAACAAGATGTTTGATAGCACTCAAGAGTGCAACTGCCCTATATGTCAGACTGAGCCAAAGACTATTAATCATATATTCCTTGAATGTCCCCAAACGCAAGTGATTTTATTTGCGACACCTTGGTATATAAATCTAAATGCTATATTTTCATCCTCCTAGCTTAATTGCATTTGTGAAATTAAAAATCTTCCTGATAAGATTTTAACTACTCAAGTTCTAAGTTGGTATGTGATTACTCTTTACTACATTTGGTTTTCTCGAGATGAGAAATGTTTTAAACACAGAAAACTGTCGACTCAGTGGTTGTTATAAAAAATCAATACTGTCTTTAAAAGAACAAACTTTCAGTAGCATCAAGTCACTCCAATACAACATCATGCTGCAGCCTTCTCTCTCTCTCTCTCTCTCTCTCTCTCTCTCTCTCTTTACACAAATACACAATTCTACAGATTGTATCATCTTTACATATACAAACACTATCCATTCCTCTTCTTTTACTTATGGAGTTATTTACTTATCAACAAATCTTGAGTGTCTTTGTATTATAGGAGGAAGAGTAAAGTTGAATTCCGTGGAAGAGGCTCAATTATATGCCACTTTGCAAGGTCTACAATAGGCATTATGGTTATTAAAACAAAGCTTAATCTTATGCTCGGATTCTCAACAAGTTGTTAAGGCATTAAAGAATCATGGGTCTCTCCATCGATCATGCCTGGGGCTTTTGGCTACGATAAAACATACTTTATCAGTCTTTTGAGATTGTATTTGTAAAAAAGAGGTTTTAATTATCCTGCACATGAAATAGCTCATGAAGCAAAATCCCATCCGCAAGATAATTTTTTGGTTGATAATTATCTTCAAGGGATACCAAATGTAAATGACTTTGTTACTCTTCTTCCTAGCTAATATATTTTGTTTATCTTTCAAAAAATAAACCATTTCCACGTTACACAATAGCTTGAATACACATATAATAGAATCATTACACTGGGTACATAAATTCAATAAAAATCTCATAAAAAAATGCATTGCTAATTACTTCATACGATTTTAGTAGTTACATTTAGGAATGCACCAAAAAAACCTCTAGATAAAGGCCTAATAGAATAGTAGAATTCCTGGTCAATTGGTCATTGACTTACGCTCTACCATTACTGGGATCCCAAAAAATACATCTAAACGGTTAAAAAAAAAAAAAAAACTGATATTGAGCTTTTCCCTTAATAGAGAAGAGCCCTTCTTAAGGGGAAAAAAAAAGCTAAGCTAAACAACTAAGATAGAAATTTCTCGATATAGCTTTTTACTTCAACCTCTCGACATAGTTGACAGTTAATGCAATACTGTTTCAGTTGACTTTTTTTTTTTTTTTTATAGCACATATATACACTTTCCTTTTTTAAAAAGGTTTTCTTCCAAATAGTTCTAAGGTCCATCGTCATTTTCCGATTTCTCTGACTCTCAAACCTCTCAGTATCACCTATGAAAAATGCAAACAAATGAGAAGAGATCCTCGAATTACTTTAGAGACGTAGGAGATTAAAAGAGTACAAAAGAAAAGCTTGGGAAACGAAGTGAAGTAGAAAGCTGAACGTGAACTCTGACCATGTTATAAACAAGGTAAACCATTGTTAGCAATGAAAAAAGTGAACATTATATCATGGGAAAAAACAACCATTAGCAGGGAAAAAAACTTTTGTTACCCTGTCCAACTAAACCCCGTCTTTGACTAAAATAGTGGAGGAAGTGTATTGGAAATGTATTTGTAAAACAGGGTGACGATTAGACCTGTTCATGGGCTAGGGCTGTCAACGGGTCGAAACTAGGTAGAATCGATCCCAGAACCAATAAGAAACCCATGGACTTGGAACTGACTCGGATCCTATAGGGTCTGTAATTTTTGACCTAGAACCAGAATGTTCGGTTATTAGGGCAGTCGGGCCCAACCCATGGACCCGATTATGATATGCATGCTAATACTATCCGTACCAAAAATGCAATAAAAACCTATAAAAGCCTAAAATGCAACGAAAACCCTGCTAAAAAGCAATAAAGAACCTGATAAAATAATAGTTACTTTCTTTATCACTTGTGATAAACACAAGTTGAATTGAAAAACTACTAATCACCAACCAGAATCAGTTCACTGATTAGAGATAAATAACTAATTCAAACAACAGGCTAAGTATTCAAAAAAATCGTTGACAATAACTCCATAAGCAGGTAGATGAAACACCCATTAAAAATCCAACGTGCAACTTTTTACTTTTTTGACAATTAAAAAATCAATCTAACATTTTAAAATAAAAAAAAAAACAAAATATTTAAATATAGGAAGACCGAAGATTTCACAATAAAAAAATCAATAGTTTGTCATTGACCATTGGGTAACAAAGGGAGTTACTACTTACTGTTGATGGACGGACGAACGACTGTAGTGTTGATCGTGTTGTGCGATGACCGATGTGCTTTCAGCCCGCAGCCTCCACTCTCTAGATGATGAGATAGATCGAAACAGAGTCACTAAGTCACCAGAAGGTCTAGATAAAACTTCCTCCCTCAAATTTCCAAGTTTCAAATGAGAATTGAGAAGAGATTCAGAGAAAGAGTGAAAGAAGAAAGGACCAGTCTTTAGTTCACTCTTCAGAAAGACAAAAACGAAAACGGTTACAGTTAGGGGGTTGTGGGCAGCATTTCGGTAGGGTTTTGAAAGAAACCCCCACCGAAATGACACCTTTAGCCCCATCTTATTATTTAAATATGGCATATATTATACATACATATATATAGCGCCGGGTCCAAATCGGTTTAGGACAAGGTGGACCCGGTTTTGGCCTGATAGTAATTGGGAATTTTTATTAAGACCTGGAGCCAACCCATCGAGACAAGTTTTGGAACCAAAACTAGTCCAATCGGTCCGAGTTCATCTGGTCTATCAGGTCTGACCCGACCCATTGATAGCCCTAGGCCGGGCTTTGCCTATGTTTTAAGCCCAAGCTTAAACTCGACCATCATGCAAAGTCCAAAGCCTGGGCCTGAGCCTGAGCTTGTTCTTAAATTTGAAAACAACTTTTTTCTTTTGTATTCAATACAATAAGTGCTTTATTTACATTAAAAGCCCTAAAAAATGTGAGTATTGAATAAGGGAAAGAGATGGAAAATATTTTGTGAAGTTTCTTGTACATGTACGTTGTTGCTTGCGTTTCCATGTATAATATGATTCTTGATTTGAGAGAGATCTTCCCTTGCTATGTGGCATATTGGGAGGCTTGGGTAGGAGGAGAGGAGAGGAGAGAGAGAGAGAGAGAGAGAGAGAGAGAGATGAATGAATGAATGAGAGATGGAAAGGGGAATGGGAGAAGGAGATAGCTGTTAACATCGACTTAAAAGCACTATATAATGTACTATAGATTGTTCCAAGGCCACTACCACCAAAAGCATTAGCCCTTGAGCCAAAAGGTTTTTCGGTGCAAATCACCATAAGTAATAATATGGGTCTATAGCACGAAAAAAAAGCTCAACTAAATAATATTATGTTGATCACACTAATGTAGTCGTGTGCAACTAGACTTGTTCATGGGTCGGGTAGCCATCGGGTCTGCCCGTTCTAAGTTGGGCTTGAACATGCTTTAGGTTTGTGGGCTTGAGTTCGGGCCTAAAACACCAGGCCCAACCTTATATTATGCTGACCACACTCACGTAGTTGTGTACAAGTAGACTTGTTCATGGGCCAAGTAGCCCGCAAGGCTGGCCCACTCTATATCGGGCTTGGACATATTTTAGGTTTGCGGGCTCGGGCTTTTTCAAAAAAAAGGAGCCCAACTTGATAATATATATTAAATAGTAAAAACATATTTTTTTTCAAGTATTAGTGAGGTCTTTTATTACTTATGGGTTTTGAGGGCTTTTAATATAAATAAAATACTTTTTGTTTAATAAAAAGTAAAAAAAAAAACCTGTTTCCAATTTTTTGGCCAAGCCCAGACTTCAGGCTTTATATGAGGTTGGGCTCAAGACCTAGGCCCACTGGTCGGCCTGGGCTTAGGCTTGGGCCTGAATATATTCAGTTGATACAAAGACAAAGCTTGGCTTGACCCGGCCCGTGAATAGGTTTTTGTGCAACCAACAGATGATATGTTATAGTAGAGATATGGGATCAAATCCCACTGCCACTAGGGTGGGGGATGGGCTACTTGTTATGTGTGATGGCATATACTTATCACAGAGTGCTCTTCACACCTACCTCATAGCCACATCCCACCATGTGTTGGGAACATCTCCCCATGAATGATAAATACTAAAATATAAGTATGAGAAATGTTTCCAATGTGTAGTTAGGACATGCTATGAGGTTGGTGTGAAGAGCACTCTCTCAGAGCCCATCTGAATTCCCATTACATAGTCCCATGTAGCCAATAAAAAAAAGGACCAGACTTCACTTGCTTGTAGTGGTGTAATATATTCTTCTGAAAACATTGATGGGCCTAATGGTGCAAAAAGCCCAAGTCACTCATTATGTTGATAAAACTATCACATAGGTTACTTTTTGATAGGGGTGCAAGTTAGGCGGGTTGGGTTGGGTCAACCTTAAAATTTGGGCTTAAGGCCCTCTGATGCATTCGGGTTGGGGTCAAATCTAAACAGGTATTGGGTTGGCCAATGAACCCACTCCAAAATTATACATGCATATATGCATTTATGCAAATATGTATATAAATATATATATATATACAAATTTTTACATATATATACATTATATATTATGTAGGAATATATATAATTGGGCCCATAAAATGTCTGAATTCTAAGCTTGAGCCGGTGAGCCCAGCGCAAGGATCGGAAATCCAAACCCAGATGGTATAAAATTTCGGTCTCAGTCGGTTTTGATATGTCTATAATGACCTCCCTCAAGTAAGGTTTTAGAGATCAGAATTGGCCCCACACCCTCAGGGCTCCACAACCATCGATCAGATCTGTATGGCTCATCCGGGAACATTTTCTATTTTGCCTTCTCAGCTACGCTACCTGAATCTCCCGGTAGAGATTGATTAAAAATGCATCTACGTTAAAAATTTAACCCTTCGACTCCAAGTCTCCAACTCGAAGTGGTCGGTCTGGTCGCTCTCTTCAACTCTTCTGTAACTTCTACAAGACTACGACGCTGCTGCTGCAACCTTACATTCTCCCGAACTACAGAACTTTAAAATCGGTGGGGATGCAGGTCAATCTTTCACATTTTCGATATAGTCAATAATGATCAAATTATTCAAATTTCCGTTTTATTTTTATCGTTGTCATAAATTCAGAACTCATTATCCTTAGTTCGTGTTTTTGTTCTCTGGCTACAGATGACACTTTTTTTTTTCTTCAGATCATGGGTTTCGATGAGTTTGTTTCTGTGTTGCTCAGTTTTGATGGAAATAATTGACTAATAGGGCTTGCTTTATTCATGTGTTAAGATTATGATAGGGGTCGTTATCGGCGAGCTAGTTCATGCTAGAATCGGATAATTAGGGTTTGCTCGTGGAGGTGATGGGGAAAGGGCATGTGGTTATTGTTTCTTCGTCTGACGATGAGGATGGAGCTCGTTCAAGAAGCGCGAAGTGGTGCTCTTCAAAGTCGAAATCATTGCAGTCTGTTTCTCATAGAAATTCCAGAAGTTCTAAGAGGGCCCGACTTTCAGGTTCTGGTTCTCGATTATTTACCGAATCCCGTGGAGGAGAAGAGGTATGCTTGTTTTCTACATCTATCGATCAATTCGTTTCCTCTGCATTTAATTTTCGTGAAATACCGATAAATAGTATTCGGTTACAATAGCAACATTCAATATGCCTATGACAAATTTGAGGGAACCCCCCCTACTCTTTTGTTCTTTATTTTGTTCTACGGTTGGTTTGTAGAAAGCGTTTGTTCTGGATATGTCTGTTCAAAATGTAATGGCGCTAAATCTGCATTTACTAAAACGAAGTAACTTTTAAATGTTCATACCATGATATTTTTAGATTAACCTCATCGTGCAAACACTGTATTTATGTATTGTTGTTGATAAAAAGAACATCCAGAATGACAGGATAACAAGGTAATAGCCTAGATTCTTTTGGATAGAAGCCCTTTCCCATCTCGCCTTTGCTAAGTGAATAGAACGAAAGATCCGGAAATATGTGGATAGGTCGCAGTGCCACAGACATCCATAAGGTAGGATTTGGTGATTGGTGTCTCTTGTGTATCCCCTTTCTCCAGTGGCAGGCCATCCTCTTATTCTAACTTAGACTAATTTGACACTTGGAATAATAACTTTCTAAATTGAAAAAAATATGCTTTTCCATATTTAGTTTTCGTCTACAAACCTGAACGGGTTTTCATATATCCTGTCTTATTGTAAGTTTGCTAGTGTTCTTAACTTCAAATTGATGCTTATATGTAATTATTTGTGATTCAGGTTAGTTTTGATGCACTTTATGATGACTTTCACGAAGGCCTTCAAGGCTTTACTGTTGTCAGTGGTATGCCAATATTGATATTTCTACTTTTTTCATTATATTTGAATTTTGTGACCGCTTTTCTCTAATTCTGCTGCCATTTTCCTTGATGTCTCACCTTGCTTGGTCTTACACTTTAGATATGGAAAGATCAGCTTAGAAAATAAACATGTACTTAAACAGTTAAACTGATCCTTTTTTTTTGTTTCTCTTGTTTAAGCACTTGAAAGATTCCATCACAGGTCTACTACCCTGTTCATATTAAGTTAGAATCATGATGTTGTGGTGTCATACTCCTTAAGCCATTTGCATGTCAAAAGCTATTCTAATTGTTTAGTTTATTTTGTCTAATCAATTCCATTTTTTCTCTTGTTGAATATTGAAATCCTAGAAGCTAACTATTGTTTCATCAAAGTCACAAACTGGCACCAAATAAAAAGGTGTATGTAGTGTTTTAAAAGCGCAAGACGCAAAAAAGGCGCATGGGCCAATTTGCGCTTGAGGCGCAAGGCACAAGGCAAGGCGCGTGCCTTTTTGAAGCAAGGTGCAAAAATACAAAAAAATGTCAGAAAATTCAAAAAAAATGCCAAACAAATATTAAACATAATATTAATAAAAAATATAAACTTAAATTTTAAAATAAATGTTTTAAAAACCTATTATCTAAAACTAAAATACATAAACATAAGATGTAAAGCATATTCAAATGAGAATTTAAAAATAAAATCAAACATATAAAAGCTTTAATCTCCTTTTTCACTCAATTGCATTACTTCAAGTAGCTAATGTAATGTAAAACATATTACATTCCTAATTCTACGAGCCACCTTTGTGCCACGCCCCTCGAGGCAAGCCCAAACAAGTTCATGCTAGGTCTTAAATTCTTAGTTCTCACACAAAAAATCCGAGAACCCCCAATTTGGTAATGTTGTTCATTCATTCATTCTAATAAAATATCTTGTTAAAAGGAGTTAAAACTATAAAATCATCAGGCACACGCCCAACCGCTATGTTCAAAAAAGCAAAAAAGCGTCAAATTTTCAAAAGGCGCACGCCCAGGCTGAGCCGCAAGGTGCATCAGGCACACGCCTAGGCGCACCAAGCGTGCTCCTTTTGAAAGGGCTGTGCCTAGGACCTATGCGAGGTGTATACCCTGAAATGCGCCTCGCCTGTGCGACTAGGTGCGCCTGAGGCAGGCCTTTTAAATCACTGGGTGCATGTTAAATTCTATTTTATTTTTGTTTTGTTTTAATTTACCCCTCATTACTTACATGGGTTGCCTATCTTAAATGGAAGAAAATGATACACAGTTTGCATGCCAACCAGTCTTCTCAAGAGACTTTCAGTGCTGCATTTGCCCTTTCTATTTGAAATTTTATTCCATCTAAAATGATTTCCTTCCTTTATTGCAAGTTTGTGTGGATTTTTTGTTGTAGAGTTTTATTAATTTTCAGTGCTTTCATACTGTGTTTTTTATCTTTATCATTTTCCCCTCAATTTTAAATATTACAAGTTCTTGTTGTTCCCTTTCTCTCTTGCATTCTCTTACTTGGAAAAATGGAAAGATGTAGCTTCTCATTTGATTCTTAATTTTATGAATAATTGACATTTATCCTTAATCTTTTTGAGTTAAAAAATGAACCAGGTGCTGAAAATAGAAACACAAACAAGCTATGGGTGGACAAATATAGACCTCTATCCTTGTCAGAGCTTTCTGTTCACAGAAAAAAGGTTAATATGTTATGGCTATTATGCTTTGTTAGTTTTTTTCCTCTTAATTTTTTTTTCTTAAATAGATGAACTGTTATCTATGCTCTAATGAGCAAAAGTAGCTCTATGTTAGTAGGTATATCTATTAGAACCTTCAGGTTTTTTCCAAATCATTTGTCTAGTGATCCCCGGCCAATATATTAGTCTGGTAGGCCATGCATATGTGCTCTTTGATAATGGCTGAACCAAATGACTTATTGCTTTGTATTTTGGTGGATAAAATAATTTAATAATAAAATATTTGAAGGTATAATAATAATAATAATAATCCCAAATTCATTTTAATCTATTAAGGAGCCAACAACCTCCTTAATTCTTTTTGAAAGGTATCAAAAAGTATATTGTATTAGATCTGTAAAAGAGGGTGAGGCACTCTCAAAGAGGGGATTTACAAAATGTTATACAAAAATACATTGTAGCATATACAAAAAACCCCACACCCATTAAAAATGATAAAAACCAATTTTCTTTCAACAACCTCCTTAATGAATTGTGCACTAAAAGACAAAGCAATGAGCAGTTCAGTTCAGCCACTTAAGCTGTTATCAAATGGCTCCTCTTCGTTGATGCCGAATACAAGGCAAGAATATTTTAATTCCTCACAAAGTCACAATTTTAATACTCTGGAAGGAATGCCCCATATATACCAAAACCTATTCAGAAAAATGCCATACTTTCTTATTTTTTTTTTATTATAAAATATAGTGAGAAGAAACAGAATGATACAGAGGCATTCACCAATATTGTTTATTAATTTTCTAAATGTTTTTCAGGTGTATTCACATCATTTTTGTAGTATGTACAAATACACGGGTACATATGTACATAATCCTACTTTTCAAGAAAAATAAAAATATATTTGTCATATATTTTTGAAAAAAACTATGGGATAATGATGAGATGAGGAGCATCTTTATAAGATGAACTAATAAATCTTGGATAAACTGCATGACTTATTGAATAAGGTTATTGGAAACTGTTTATCCAGAGATGTACAGGAACATCTTAGTGAATTTTAGTTTTTTGTTTTTTTTTTGGAACTGTAATGCGTGGGATGTGTCAAATGAGATTCTGAGGTTAGGTGGTTGATGAGATGGGTCTTATGTGATGATTGGAATTTTATTTTTTTCTTCTAATTTTGTTGGAGTGTTGGTGGAGTAAGGTGGTTTTAAATAGATAAATGTGTTCAGGTTCCTAATTGATGATCCATGTTTAAATATGTTTTTCAAAATGCACTCATCTTTTCTATTTTGTCAGGGAGCTTCTGGCTTGGGGGATTTTTGTGTCTCTCTCCTATTCATGCTGGAGTATTTGGAAGGAAAGAGATCAGATTTTCAATAGGAGCTAAAGGTCCTTTGTGCACCTTTGTGTGCACCTTTGTGTAGATCTGAGTTGTTTTTCTAGCAGGTTGGGCTTTTGGCTCTAACAGAGTTTAGTGGCCTTAGTTGGAGGAACTTTTATCTAATTGCATACTGTTTTGGGTGCAGAGGGTGGTATACAATAATGATTATCTTGTGGGCCTTAGAACCTTTGTACATCTTTATACTTAATTTCATATTTGCAAGTGAAACATTGGATGTGCCTGTTTTCAGACTTTCCATGTAGTTACAGCTTTATGCCATTTGATGTTCTTTTTTGGCCTTTTTTCTCTTTTCGTTATTAATAAACTTGAAAGTTATTTTCCATTTATTTTCTTATTTTACTATGCACCATGCAGAATGTGAATTTTATGTTGATTTTCCTGTGCCTATGTGCAGGTTGAAGTAGTAAAAATGTGGCTGGAGGAGCGGTTGAGATACTATACTACTATAAGGAGAATGCCAGGGGTAAAAACTAACAATTCATCAACCATGTAATTGTTAGGATATATATATATATATATATATATATATATATATATATATACAATTTTCTTTTGATATGTATTTATTTTCTTAACTAGCATACCAGAAAAAAGATTTGTGATACAAAATTTCTAAGCATGGTAATGATTTTTCTTTTAAACTGATATTAAATAAGAACTATTCTAATTACTTTCATGATTTTTTTTTGCATTTCCCCCAATTTTTGCTGCCAAGTAAGCCCAGATTTTTATTTGTTAAGAGTGAAGATAAAGAGAAATTACTTTCAATCTACAAAACAAATGTGGGGTTGTTTGCTGACCTTAGTAATTACCAATTTCTTCATTTTTAGAAGTTGGGATGACTCAAAAGCACTCAAATATGTCTGTAGTTAACATTTTTATTGTCAAGCCTTGAAATCAAGACATTTTGATACCTCAAATATTCCTCAATTTTGAAAGCTACATTTTATAGCTTACAGAATGTGAAAAGGTTTTGACACTAATACAATACAATATACTTTACCTTTTCTCAAAAAATAAGGTTTTCATACTTTGCGGGGCCTACTTATTTGAAATTTTCCATTTTGAGATGAAGATTTGACATTTTCACTTTGTGGTTTTTCTTCTTTGTAGATCACTTGCAAAGAAAATGATAATGTTGGTTAAGACCTACTGAGCAGTTGTTAAATATCTTGTGAAGTTGTAGATTTGTTCCTTTGGCTGTGTTTGGTTGCAATGCAGATTTATTTGCACTGATGCAAAACCATGGTAGTACAAATGATTTTGGTGTAAATTATGATTTATTTTTATTCCAAAATTTACCTTATTTTGTTTGATTGCAGTACAAATGAAGTAAAATAAGACCTGAAGCAGAATAATTAAAACCCAAAACAAAATTAAACCAGAATTTGCATTCTTTTCATTTGCACTCCCATGCATTTGTACTAGTTCAAATAAAATTGTACTGCAACCAAATGCAGCCTTTGGAACATTGTTAACTGGTTTAGTTATAGTAGGCTTGAACTGTGAAATGGCAATGTTCTTCCACCTTTAGTTGCCCAATCATGGATGGTGAAGTGAGTCTATATGAAGTCAACGTGTTGGTCAAAAGTTCAAACAACTTTTGACATGCTAATATTGTTATAAGCTCAAGATTTGACTTCTCATAAAATGTGTAGGACAAAGCATCTATGTTTTAAAGGTTTAGACTCCTAAAGCATACTAGAAGCTTGGTAATGAAATATTGTTAGTTTGTTTAGGCCTAACATGCATAAACCTACATAGAAGGAGCAATATACAGGCATTCTCATGTTGTACCAGAGGGGTTAAAATTGAAGTGAATAAAACTAAAGAAACAATTTAGTTAATCTGATTTGAATTTTATGAACAATTAAAATACAATGTCTTGCAGATGTGTGGCCCAATGATTTGTCTCTGTTTTGTACTTTGTCTCGGCATCCTTTTCTAATTAAATAATTAATCTTGAGTCCTAA